>NW_027365801.1:0-92828 GCF_046119375.1 Phyllobates terribilis | reverse complement strand
AGATTGTGAACCAAACAATTTCCTCAAACACCACAATCTCCACAAAGAAGCCATATAGTCATGCAAAGAGAGTACACCTGAACAGAAGACTTCCTCTCTACATGTATACTGATCAGCTCAATGGGAATAATGCTGATGAATATTCATTTGTTGCGAATATCACACTCGGGTTTGGAGAAGACAGGTTTTCTGGTGATAGTGGTAGCTCTCTGAGGAACTTACAGAGTGCTCAAGGGAATATGCTTGTAAAGGGCAATTTGCTTCAGAGTGGAATTGGAAGTACACAGCAAGTGTATGGGTTTGAGAGTAAACATGAGCCTTGCTACTATAGAAGAGTAAGTAGTTCTAATTACACTATTCTTTATGATCATGTCAAGCGCGGATGTGCAGGGCATGGTTTGAGTTCTCGTTTGTGATGATCACATTGATCTTCTTTTATCAGTTCATAATTATTACAATAAAGGATTCATCGTTATATATAGGTAGGTATAGTGATAATGAATAAGCTTAAAAAGTATACGAGTTTCTCTACTGTTTTTGATATTTTGTTGTAATGGAATGGCTAATTTGAGATAGAATTTTTGGGTGCATTTAATTCAGATTGTTGTTGTTTGATCTTACCCTCTTACTCTCTTAGATGATTTATAGTGGTTCAATTGAGAGTACTTGATAGGAGTAAGCATTAGGAACTTTAGCTAGATGAATGGGGTTTAGGTTTGAGATGGTTGAAAAGTCATTAATTCATATCTTATCTTTGGTTTGTTTGGGGAACTACTACTTGTGCCCGTGCAAATGTCTTTAATTTTAATGTTTGAGTTTTATATCGTTTATATAAGTTGTTGTATTAATATATGTTATCACATAATAATCATTATATCTAAAAAACGATTTAATATACGTTGTTTTTTATATATATTCATACTCGTATTTTAACTTCTTACCTGTAAGTATTAAGATAGTTTTTTAGCCGGCGAACTTCATTAAATGCATAATATACATGTGCTATGTAATTACTAGGTTGTTTGCGCTCGTTCTTCGCACGAGTTTTATTTTTTAGGTTACTTGTATGAAAAAAATATGATTTAGCCATAAATATTATAATGTGTTTGTCTTATTTGTCTACGAAAGTTTAAATGAACCATGTAGATGAAATGTAATGTTGAAAATGATTAAAAATTATCCAACAGGACAATACTCTATTTCATTAAATCAACAAATGTAAAGTATGTGGTTGTTTATAGTATGTAACTATTTATGAGTACACGGTAGTGTCGTGGAGGTGTTTTTTATTCTTTAATGAATGAATTGTATGGATCATTCCTGATAACAACTTTGTTGTGTATATTGAAATATAAAATATCTTTTTCTTGGATGTTATTTTTACTTTGATGAGATATCATATTTAGCACAATGCATATATAATTGTTAGATGTTATTATTCAATCCATTATTATAATTTAAATATTAATAATTTAATATTTTTCTCATGGAAGAAGCAATTGACAAATTTACTGAATATGATTCTGATTTATATAAATTTTTTTCCTTATCCAGTCAAATTTATCACTAGCAAATCGAATTTCTTTTCCTTTTTGTAACTCTAATTCAGTTTTTAAAAAATCACAATATTCATGATCTTTCAATTACATATTACAATTAGGTAATAGATTTCACAATAAATGAGTATTTATATTGTGAAGACTTTCACTATTTCCCTCATTGAAAGAGCAATTGATGGAGAGGGATTCAAGGAAAAAGAAAATAAAAACAAGTTGAATAAGAGGCGATCAACTATATAAAAAAAACTCTATTTTATATGTATTAGATTCAGGCTTATTTAATCTTTTAAATAGACATTAGCTCTTTAACTAATAATAATATACTTTCTCGTATCTTATGAGTAATTTATATCGTTACTCTATAGATGTAAAATGATTAATGTAAATTTTTCTATAGTATTAATCACTCAAAATACATAAATAATATTTCTTTTAAGTGTAATAACTAATAATACACTATATGTAGATTATTTTTAGTCTTTAATTTTTTTTAAATATATTTATTTTTCAGCTTAATATATATATGAAGAGATTATATAAATATATAGTTCATGTTGGAGAGTTATAAGTTCTAGGAAAGTTAAAGTGGGGAATAGTGAAACTGAAGGATTTAACGAATTTAAAACAATGATAAATTTGAAGATGAAGTATTACCAGTATTTTCATATATCATTAAATTAAGAGGTATTAGGAAAAAATAGAGTTGTTTTATAGGGAGGTGAAATGATGCAAATAAGATAAAAGGGGAAATTGAATTTGTGTTAGTTGACTTTGGAAGGTAAGTAATACTTCAAAATAATGAACTAATAATAATAATTATTATTATTGTTATTATTAATTTATTATTATTATTATAAGAATCCATTTATTATGACTTTCTTTATCTATATAATTATTATTTTCTTCTTTAAATTTAGATTTTTATGTATTTTTTGTTCTTGTCTAATTTGAGAGTCGGAGTTATTTTAAGAGTTTACTAGAGTGGTATAATTGATTCATATTTTCTAACTCATTGCATAAAGTATTTGATTACAATAAGAAAGTGTCTTTTATCGGTATTGAAGTTATGATATTGCAAGATTTTTTTTTCTCTATGTTCAAGCATGATTTAGATGAGTTTATTATTAATAATATAACTAAAAGCTTGAATCTTCTTAAACTTACCAATATAATTTTAAGTTGATAACTAAATAAATAACAAGTTAGATAAGGTTTGATTATTTCTCGTTTATGCTAATTGATCTCTATTGGAATTGGATTGGAATATATTTTAGATTAAAAAAACGAGTATTGTTCTCGCACACTAAAACCTACATTCCATTGACTTACGTTTTGAATATGAATTTCTTTCAAAGGATAAGTATGTCTGAAAAAAGACCTTTCAATGTTCGCAAGCTTAAAGATCAAAAGTAGAGTGGGGTTGACCCGTGCCCTGCACGGATATTGAAAATTTAACATATACGATTATAAAATTTTGGAGTTATAGTAACATGTAAATGTAACATACATAACTTAATAAATAATAAAAAGTCAAAGGAAAGAATTATATTAAAAACATCGTCAATTATAAATTGTTAAACACCTCCTTATATACTACATTAATTGTTAAACACCTGTATCGAATTATCAGTGCATGGTTCAAATTTTGTATTTTGTAAGATTTTAATCTTATAGTCATGTTGGCAAATTTTCAATGTATTAGTATTTTGCTCAACACCAAATTCCGAAAGTATCACCACTTCATACTCCTTTAACATATCTGAAATTCTGTTGAGAAAAAATACCGGCATGGTAGCTTCAATCCTCGAGTTCTATAACAAAATAAAAATATTTATTATCATATAATAAGTTTTCTAATATAAAATGTTAAAGATAAGAAATGTTGAACTTTTTTCTTCTAATTGTACCTTTTATCGACCGAGATTACTTGAACATCTTCTCTGTCCTTCAAGTTATTTTGCTTTCATAGGCCGATGACTCTCACATTTAGTTTCAAATTCCCCTTGCCAATAGTAACATCATCCACAAAACTATACATCTGCAATGATAAAATAAACATATACATGCTAATTTATAAGAACTAAGAACTTGAGCGCCATTTATAAATAAAAAAAGAAAGAAGGAAAGAACACAAACTCTTTGTTGTCGATGATACGATGTTGTGAGAATGTAGAGATAAAAGCTAAAAATCAGAATAATTGAATGGACTATATATCGCAAACTAAAATCACTTGATAAATAAGAAATTAAAAAATTGAATAAATTTAGCCAAATCTTTTAATAATTGATTGTTTGTTATGTTCTGTTTAAAATATTATATTTAAAAAATCGGTTGAAGACTGTTTTAAGATCGACTAAATCTCCTAAAATATAGATTACATAAAAAATAAATGGTTTGAGAGATTCGTTTTTAATATTTACATAAAAAAATATGAATAAATGATATTGTAAAATGAATTTATAATTGAAACTTTTTAGCAAAATCTTTGAAGATTCGTTTTTAATCTTTATATAAAACAATATGATTAATTAGTTGCACTTATATATCTAGAAATCTGTAAAATTATTTTTCTATTGATGTTCAGGAAAACAGATTATATAAAAATAATATTTAATAATTGACTATTTGTTATATTATGTTTAATCAATTATATTTAAAAAATTGGTTGAAGATTCTTTCAAGATTGACCAGATCTCTTAAAAAATAGATTATATAAAAAATAAATGGTTTAAGGGATTTGTTTTAATCTTTACATAAAAATATGAATAAATTATATAATTAAAATGATCACGGATTATATAAAAATAATCTGTGATATCAAAAATAATCTGCTAATGTTCATCTAGCATGGTGTTCAAGAAAACATGATTAATCAGTTAGTTTCCACTGACGCAGTAACATCAACAAACGAATTCACTTGGGTTCTCACTTCGATTATTGTTTTGTTGTGGTCCGGTTGATTACTGAAAATTTGGTAGTAACAAATCATTAAGTTGGATTTCATCAAAGATTTGGTTGCAGTAATGAGGTTCGTGATTCCTGATGTCTGTTCTGCACATGATCCCCATGCCTTTCATAGTTGGAAACAAAATTTTCAATAAACTCTCCTGGTTAAAATTAGTCAAAATAATTATGAAAGTGTGAAACATGATTGATAACAAAATTAAAATATACTGAAATTACCAGATGCAATTTATCATGATCGCTAACAAAATTAAAGTAAATCGAAATTACCAGAGGGTTACAACCTACAAAATTTAAAATTAGTATCCATAAATTATCAACATATAAAAGAGATAAACTTCCTTAACCACATTTATCCAATATAAATTACTATCCACAAATTCTCAACATAGAAGAGATCATTTTAGTAACAAAAAATGGAAACCGATCACAAGAAGCTGTTACTTCAAATGTGCATGTACATTCACCGTTTCTTCTCAAGATTTGAATTACAGAAAAGAATCTATATCTCTGTCATCTCCACCGGCATTTTGTCGAGCACCCTATGTGCGTGTAAATTTACTTTTTCTTCAAATGGCACAGATAGATTCATTGATTCGCCAAATGCATCACTTATAGACCACAGATAAAATTATGTCCAAGAAATCAGTTGTATAAGAATTAAGATGGAAAAGAAATGAGATATTGAGTAAAAGAAGAGTAGTTTTTTTTAGGTTTTCAAAGTACATTTTAAATATTCAGTACGTTGAAATCTTCCGTTGCAAGCTTTAATATTCAATTGTAGAATTAAATAGATACATTAAATAATAGAAGTAGAGAGAGAATAGCAGAGCTAATAGAAAAATGACATGTAAGATTTGGTAGGGCCAAAATGGGTGTGGAGGCTACAAAAGGGGAGCTTTAATATATAGGTGATTGCATGTTAAAGTATATATTTATTATAGTTAATTTGGAAAATTAAAATAATCAAAGTGAAGAAAATGATTGTTTAATATAATAATTAGAGATAATTTAAAAATAATCTTTTAAATTTAATACACTAAAAGTGTGGAATTTTTTAAATATAGTAATTAAAAGAGAGAGAATAGTAGAATGAATAGAAAAATTACACTTACGAAAAATATTGGTTAGAATTAAGGAGAGAGCTCTAAATGGGGGAGCTTTAATATATAGGTGATTTAAAGTGTCACAATATCTGGATTCAATTTAATATAACATATCAAGTAAATTATGAAATACATATGGTGGTGTTTGATTCTTAGAAAAAAATATAGTTTATTATAATTTTAATTCCATGTTAAAATACTATAGTAGTTAATTTGGAAAATTAAAATAATCAAAGTGAAGAAAATGATTTTTTAATATAATAATTAGAATTAGTTTTAAAAGAATTTTAAATTTAATACTTATGAATTACAAATGTAATTGTCTTAGCAATTTGTTCCTAAAAGTGTGGAATTTTTTAAAGATAGTAACTGGAAGAGAGAGAATAGTACAACCAATAGAAAAAATACACTTAAGAAATTATTGGCTAGAATTAAGGACAGAGCTCTAAATGGGGGAGTTTTAATATATAGGTAATTGTTCTTAGTTTAGTGTTTGAGATTTATTCTATTACAATTATTTGTATAAGATTTTTAATTGATTATTCATCTCGAACAGATTTGGTCTTCCCCAAGCTTGCATACAAAATAATGTGATATATTGCTTTGGTATTTTTTCTGACATGTAGGCATAAGAGGGTACGAGAAAGAGGAGTATACACTATAATGTAATGACAAGAATGATGAACTACTTACTTTTTCATCATAGGAAATGTTGATTATATTTGTTACTCTCATCCCAAATGACTTTTACCATAGTTGCAACACCATCTAATTTACCAAAGTCGTCATACATACTGATGTGTTCACTTTCTCCCCGTTATGGAGTGTTTTTTTTGGTTGTGGGTTGTAGAAATGTGCTATTGATGATCTTTTATACATGTGAAAAGTAATATAAAAACATAGAAAGACCAACCCCCTTAATTAGGGGGAAAGAGAAAGTTGAAACTTCATACATGTAAAATGAAGTAGAAGGGTTTGAAATCGTTATTTATTTTTCCTTATATTCTTATTTTATAATGACACTTATATTGCAATTCACAATATGGTGGGAAATAAATTCAATTAGGATTTTTCAAATTGATTAATGATATTTTATAGGTATTTAGATTAGATTAGTCCATGAATTTAAGAGTTAAGAGAAGGTGAAATGAATCAAGGTTAGTGATGGTTAGGGTTTGTAGTTAAGTCGTAGTTAGGGGTGATTATGTAATTAACTTATGAAGAAGTAAGGATAAAATAGGAAATGTAGTGGTTGATTTAGAGGCAATTAACATAATGTAAAAAAAATTTAGTTATCCTAGCATTAAATATAGAAAATCTTTTCAAATCTTAACATAATCTATACTCTTATGACATTTTTAAAAAATTGTTATTGTAATTATATTTGGACTTTTTACATATACCTCTATATCGTCAGAAATTATGAAATTTTTATGTAATGTAATAAATTGGTGGTTTTATATCAAAATTGATATAGTAGATGGTTTTATGAAATATTACCTATAAAACACATATGATTTAATGTAAACTATCACATATAAATTTATAATATTTTCTATTGTGCACTAAGGATATATATATATATAATTTTTATCCAATATTCCGCTTTCTCTTTCCGGCTAGCTTGCTAATCAAGAAACCCAACTGAATTGGTTTCCGACTGGTTTTCCGACGATTATGCCGAATCCGGGGGGTGTGGGGATACGAGGTCGTGAGAAAAACGGGTTGTCATGTTCGCAATTCAACTATTCACGATCAGAGGTTGATAAATCGAGTTCGTTGAGCACTGAATTGATCTTGCAAACTGGAAATTCGAAATAGCACATTGTGCAATCGATAGATCAACAAAGAAGTAAATCGTTCCTGCAAGAAAGGGAACTGATGAGTTGACGTCATTTGGAAGCAGAGAGGAGTCAGTCCTACATCATTCGTCGGCGGTGAAGAGGTCGAAGATGGTAGGTACTTTATTCCAATCTCTTCACAAATTGACTTATGTCAATTTGGATAAATCGGTTCCTTAAAAATTCAAAGATGATGAAATTCAATCGGAAGCATTGAAATGGCAATTCACAATTATGGCTGGTGTGATCGGAAAACCTATCTCTATGGAAGTTATGCTTAAATTCGTGGAATCTCACTGGGGTGATTTGAAGCCCAAAGTGTTTGTCAAGAGAAATGGAATCTGGATTCTGAAGTTTGAGTCTCAAGAACAGGTTGACTCTATTGTCAATCAACCTATTTGGCTGATCAATAACAAGGTTCCGGTTGTTATGAAAGCATGGACTCCTAACATTCCTTTGACATGGTCAAGCTTTCTTACAATCCTGGTTTGGGTTCAACTGAGAAATTTGAACCCCCTGTTTCGTTCAACGCACATGTTAAGTATCATTGGAAGTCTAATAGGTGAGCCTATAGGAATGGATGAGGATACTGTGTGGAGGGGAAAGCACCAAGAATTCTGATAAAGGTCACTCCCCAGGATGTGTCAAGAGGAGATGTTCTGCTAAAGGACTCTAAGGGCACTCCATTTAGACAGAAGGTGTTGTTTGAATGGGTCCCTTGGTGTTGTGAAACTTGCAAAGTGTTTGGTCATGCTAGTAGGAAATGCAGGAAGACAATAGAGCTGGTTTCAATGGATAAGAGTAAAGAGAAGCAGGGTTATGATGTTGGAACTGTAGGGAATTTAACCACCAAGACTGATAATGATGGAACTGGGAACATAATCACTGGAAATGCTAATGAAGGAACTGGGAATATAATCACTGAGACTGTTATTGATGCTATCGAAATCAATGCTATAAAGGAAAACATAACTAGCAAGGGGCAGAGTACAGATTTGTAGGGCAATCCTCAATATAGGAAAGACAATTAGACTCCAAAATCTGATCCTAAGGAGGTTGCTCATAGGTATGCTCAGAAAGGAGCGAAGAAAGGACAGGGAAAAGGGAGGAACCTAAGAAGTACAGTGAGTGGTAGCAGCTCAAGTAATCAGTCTCATGGGTGAATTAGCTTTTGGATCTCGGAATGTGAGAGGATGTTACAGCTCTCACACTATCAAAAATGTGCAACGGGTTGTTAGGAAGAGAAATTTTAGCTTGTTTGGTGTTTTAGAGACCAAAATCACCAAGGACAAAGAGGTTTGATGTGAATCCTCGCGCCAAGGCTGAATCGCGCCAAAGCTAGGGAACTTCAGAATCTTCTCGATAAGGGAATAGCTTCAAGCGATGGCCTACCAACTCTCAATCAAGGACCACTCACACTCTTGAAGACCGAGGAAGAATAAATGGCATAGTTTGCCATTTTGGAAATTTTGGTTATTATTTATAATTATTACTTTGGGCTCTTGTTGAGCAATTAGACCTTTCGTTTCTAAGGATTGGTTTGCAATAAACCTTTCGTTTTCTAGGTTTTATAGGGAGCCTTGTGGCTATAAGTAGAGAGACTTTCCTCTCATTTTTAACAACTTGATCAAAACAATTCTCTTCCTTTTTCCAAAAACACTTTGGATTATCAAGTTCATCCATTTGCGTTCTTTGCTTGTAAGTCATATCAAGCTAGGTACGCGCCCCTTGGTCCATTGGTGCGTAATATCCGATCGCCAAGGAAGGAGCCCGGTGAGTCATATCCGAGCTTACTCTATTCCCTCCACTCGCCCGCTCATCCGAGCCACTCTCACCCGTAGTCGACTTCTGCCCAGATTCCACCCAGGAAAAGTTTCGTCTTTCTGGATTCTTTTTACAAAATCTTATAGAGCTTTAAATTCCGAGTCCATACATATAAAATTCATTAAAATCCGAGTTCGTTTGCCCCTCAAAAAGACGAAAGTACGACGATTGCGCAGCGGAAATCCTATTTCCGCCTCTCACGTGAGTCGTCTTCATTTTTGCTTGACCCAACGCCCCTTGGCGTCCCTTAGTTTATGGAACCGAGCCTTGCACCGCAACATCGCCAATAAAGGATCCATCAAATATCTTGAGAATGCTAGCAAAGAGTTCAAGCTCAGAATTGATCAGCTAAACAACTTCACTCTACAAAGATCTAAGATCAATTGAATCCAGCTCGGTGAAGAAACTTCATCTATGTGCTACAACAACATTAAGAAGAAGAAAGTCAGAACCACTATTATTTCTCTCAAGGGTATGTATGGTGCTATTATTGACATTGAGGAGGGTATTGAAAAGGAAGTCAGTGCATCTTATAAAAGCCTTTTGGTATTGATAGTAAGGATGTTAATCTGCAGTTCACTGACCTTGAGGGCACCAAAATAGATAGTGTTCATCATGTTATCATGTGTAGAAGGGTTGATGAAAATGAGATTAAAGATGCTCTTTTTAGCATTAGCAACCTTAAAACCCTTGGGCCTGACGGTTTTGGCAGTCACTTCTTCAAAGTTTGTTGGGATATTGTCAAACTGATATGACTGATGCCATTCAAGAATTCTTTAGAAGGGGGAGACTGATCAAACAGCTTAATGCAACCTTTATTAGCATCATTCCTAAGATGGATAATCCCACCTCTATTCATGAGTTTCGTCCTATCTCTTGCTGCAATACTATTCTTAAAACCATAACTAAGATTCATGTTCAGAGATTTAGGCCTTTTCTTGAAGATATCATTGATGTTAACCAGGGTGCTTTTGTGCCTAGTAGGCATATCTCTCACAATATCTTAGTTGCTAAAGAGCTTATTAAAGGGTATGACAGTAACTCTATCTCTCCTAAATGCTTAATCCAAATTGACTTACAAAAGGCCACTGACTGTATCTCTTGGAGTTTTCTTAAGGAGGCTATGAGTTATTTGAACATTCCTCCTCAACTTAATTGGATCATGAAATGCGTCACCATACCTTATTTTTTTGTGATTATCAATGGAGAATCTAAGGGCTTTTTTCAAGGGAGAAGAGGTCAAAAATAGGGAGATCCTCTTTCCCATTTTCTCTTTGTCATTGTTATGGAAATTCTTTCCATGAAACTTATTCAAGCTAGCAAGCATAAATGCAGGCAAATGAAGTTGGTTAGTATGACTTTTGCTGATGATTTGATGATCTTCTGCAAACCTAGAGTCTCTACACTAAAAATTATGGAAAAGTGCCTGGAAGACTTTGGCATTGAGTCTGGTTTAATTGCTATGTAGGGAAGACTAAGATCTTCTATGGTGGTGTTTCTATGAATGATAAAAGGCACATTCCCCTTCAAGTATCTTGAAGACTAAGATCTTCTATGGTGGTGTTTCAATGAAATTCTTAACTTTGCACAGGACACCTTCCCCTTCAAGTATCTTGGAGTCCCCTTCATTCCAAATCTTTGAACCTCTATGACTATAATTCTCTGTTCAGTAAGGTCACTAGTTTGATTAACTCTAGAAGTGCTAGGAATGTCTCTTATATTGGTAGAGTACATATTATCAAGGAAGTCATTGAGAGTGTTTTGACATTCTGGATGCACTTCCTCAATCTCCCTAAAAAGTGCTAAGGAAAATTGAGTCCATTTGTAGGTCATTTCTGTGGTCGGGTCACTGTGACAGCAATAGGAGCTTAGTTGCTTGGAAGAGCTTATGCAGACCTATGGATGAGGGTGGACTTAGCTTCAAGGAACTTCTCTCCTGGAACAAGACCCTACTTTTCAAGTCCATGTGGGACATTCACTTGAATAAGAGGAACTTAAGGACCTAAGGAGTGGAATGCCATGGTTCGTGTCAGGGACCTCATCAAATCAACTAACGATTTATCTAATGACAGACTTGATTGAATTATGAAAAGTGCTAGTAAAATGGACAACAAGGAACTCTATGATAGACTGAGATTCAAAGGTAATAACTGCACCTGGGCTGGTATTATTTGGAGCAAAGTTGTGCCTAGGAATTGGGCTTTTATATGCTGGCTTGCAACCTTAGACATGCTTCCTACTGCTAGCAGACTGGCCAGTTGGGGCTCTATTACAGACTTCACTTGTGTATTGTGTGGTGATAGTGATGAAACTGCAGTTCATCTGTGGGGTGAGTGCAGGGTTATACAACAGGTTTTTGACATGGTCCTACACTGGCAACACATTGGCATCAGGAAAGCTATCTTGAAAGATTGGTGGAGCTGGTTCTACAATGAACCAAAAAAGAGCAACAACATCCATTTCAGCAAGTTAATGGTAGTCACTGGGATTGTCTATTACTCTTGGATGATGAGAAACAAAGTTATCTTTGAAAATTGTAACGATAATCCTGATCAATGTGCTCAAAGTATTATTAGCAATTGTACCCTTAGAATTACTTGTCATTCCAAGTATAATAATAGTAGGAAGAGGAAAGCTATGTGGACTAGGATAATTAGAGCTAATTGACTGTATTTCTGAATAGCTTGTATAGTATCATTGATTAATGCAATTACTTACCATTTCGCTAAATAAAAATATAATATATATATCATATGTTTCAAGTGTCAACTATATAACCTAATTGTAAACAACAAAGAGATGTCCTTTTTCTAACTCATAAAGTAGTATAACTATTAAAAATTGATGTAGCTATTTTATTTCATTTTTCTCTATATTTTTAAATTTCTATTTTTTATTTCATATTCCTAAATCTATCATAGTTTGGTTTTAAGATATTATTATTTTCTTTATTAAATAATAAATGTCTATGTACATCTTTCATAAATTTTCTAATCTTTTTGTAATTTCAAGAAATTATGGACAAACCTCATAATTACCGCAAATTACGGGTAAAACCCGTAATTTATGAAAATCAAGTTCGTTTGCTATTTTATGATTTGTGACACCCTTGGATTTATATATACTAGAATATTGTGGTCCGCGCTTCGCACGGGCTATAGTGAAGACTTGTATATATTATAATTGGTTCTTATTATATATTTTCTACATCGTATCATTAATAATTCATCTATGTGGTGTATTATTGTACTTTGTTGTTGACATGAGGACTCGAGTGTAGATGATAATCCATTCCAATTATATTTTTCCTATAGTGTATTATCAATATATTCTCTATGTGATCTTATTATTATACTTTGTTTTTGTTTGTCACTAATGAACTATTTTTTGTTATCTCTATATGTTTTTAGTTTTTGCACTAAAGGATCTAAATCTATATAGTTTATAATTTATAGAGTTGATTTATAATTTGAGAAATTGGAATTATATTATAACTAAATATTTTCTATAAATAATAATAATACAATAAAAAATACTATATGAATATAAATAGTTTGGTTTTAATCGACCTATATTTCGAACAATTCAATAACTCTATCTGATTGAGCCCAAGAAAATGATTTATATAAAGAATAATAATACAATAAAGATACTATATGAATATTAATTTATGGTTTTAGGCGAGCTAAATTTCGAAAAGTCCAATAACCCTATCTAATTGAGTCTAAAAGAAAATGATAATCATTTACTTTTTTCATATATAAGAGGGTTTATATAAGTAACTCAAAATAATGAATGATGCATTTAGTGTTTTTTCTCATATATTAAGTGGTGTTATTAATGGCTATTAGGATAGGGTTAGAAGAAAGAAGTTTAGACCTATAGTCTTGTTCCTCGTGTTTAGCACAACCACTATGCAAGTCAATGTTTTAGCTCATGTGATAAGGTTTATTTATACTTCATGTAGGTCTAATTCTAATTCATGTCATCTAATGTTAAATAGGTCTAATATAATAATTATAACGTCTATCTAAATTGTTGCACAATGAAATTAAAAAATACCACATTTAAAAGTAGTAGAGCATAGCAAATAATAATTTAATGAATAAAACAATGCAAATTTAGCAACAAGTAAATGATTAGTAGAAGATCGAGGTTATTACCTGAGCAGCTGAATCGAACTATTGATTTCTGGTGATGGCCGCTCTTATGGGACTGCATGCGTGCATTCATTTCTGTATTTATAGTGTGATAGAGGTTATGCTTTGACTTTTGCAAAGAAGGGTCGGAACATAAAAAGGGAAAAAGTTTAAGGCGGTTTTAAGAATGAGAATATTTAATTGTACTAAAGGATATGAAATGAATTACATGGAGTATTGGAATTCAAAGAGACATGAAGTTAAATTTAATTAATTTGACTATTTATCTTCCATAATCAAGTAGATGGTTAATATAACTTCTATTTTATTTGAGAAATCGATTTAGATCTAAGAAGAAAATCGAGTTTCTGATGTAGAGGATCCCGTATGTGGGCAACTAAAGAGCATACTTCTCAAAAGAGAGGAAGAGAAAGGAAGAGAGATGAAGAGAGGAAGACATTCTTGCACAATGAAGAATGTCTCTGTTTATAGGCTAAGGATGACGGATTGGGCTATTAGGCTAACCAAATTGGGCCGAACAAATTGGACCGGGTAATAGGAATTCTAGAGGTTAATGGTGTCAAACAATAAGGAGGGTATTAATGATGCCAATGCTATATTCAAAGGTAAGAGAAATTAAAAATGGGTGAAAATGGGTCTTCAATGGAGGAGTAATGAAAATCCAAATTTACATTTAAGATTTCAAAGTCTCCCTAATCTTTATATGTATTAAGATACTAGGCTCTTTTTGCACATGTTTTGCATGGGATTTTCTATTCATTATATTAAATATAAATGAATACTATTTATATGTTATATTCTCATATCAGATGATTAAGTAGCATAAAAATCGTGTATGAGATAGCTATGAATAATTAGATGATTAACAAATTTTTGATGCCCCACTCAACAAACAACCCTAACGAATTGAGGAGTATTGATTATAAATAAAGAAAGAAAAAAGACGTGCTCGAATAATACCATTATCAAGTTTACATGAAAAATACATATAACAGAAAACCTTATTTAATTAGTTTGTATATTGAGCATATTTACAATATATTTCTTGAGCAAGCATGCATATAGCATGTACAATTTTAAGGATGAAAAAATAAGAATGCTTTAAGGTAGTACTAGTAGGAGATGGAAAAGAGTAAAGACATAAGGTTACAGAGAGCGAGATGAAATGCTTCTACGCCAGACTCGTCCATAGAAGTGAGATGGACGAGTCTTCTAAAAACTATTCTTCTAAAAGTGCATCTTCATTTTTTTGAGACATCGGGGGACATAATCAAGATGGCCAGTGGGTTGGTGTTAGAGTGTAGGCGTGCATCTAGGCGTGAGTTGATTATTGATATGGCTAAGTTGGTGTGTTTGTCATGGGTGAATCTATAATCAATCTCAGATGAGGAAGTTTAAGAGAGCGTGAATGGCTTGAAAACCTGATAGTAAAGAGATGAGTGAGGTTTAGGAAAATTAACAACGATTAATGTTATACCGACAATTAAAAATGGAAGATTTACAACGTTCATACATAATGAAGGATGCGGTAATTGATTAAGGGGCATAGAAGGGCATTGAAAGGTGAAGGGTGGGAAGGAAGTTAAAAAGGTGTAACTAATAGGAGGTGAAGGGTTTGTAACAGTAAGTAAGAAATAGAAGAGACTAATAATCCTTCTGATGTAATTATTAGAATAAATGGATGCGATGGTATAAAGGAAAATCTTAAGAAAACATAATGGCTAGATGAAGTTTGTGTAAGCATAAAATTGGAACATATAGGTTGATTGGGAGTCATTTAATAAACCACCGACGCAAATTTATAGTACACTAGGTTTCTATTACCCGTGCTTCGCACGGGTTTTGTCTTTTTGCGAGATTATTATATGCATTGAATATTATTTATATTATATATGTTTAATGTAAATTGTTAAAATGCACACAGATGTGTTACCCTCAAGTTGCGATAAGTTAATATTATAGTTTATATATCCGTGCTTAGATTTTTTGCCAATTGAGTCAAACTTTGGTTTATTCATGTATAATTTTTTATCAATCTAAATGTTGACATACGAAATATAGGAATGAAATGAGAATAATATTTTTGTAAAAATAAACAGTTTATAAACTGTGTAACATGAACACGTTAAAAATGCCCACATACCCATATACACTCGAATATGCCAAAAAAACAAATAAAAATATTTTTAAATTTAAATTGAAAAATTAATTATTGGACTTCTATTGTTTTAAGCTCAACTTGAATAATAAGAGAAACATAAACACCCATTTCAATCGGAGGTCTTGTGATCTCCCTTTATATACCTCGGAATGAAGGAAACTTCATTAAGTTTCCAATGTGGGAGGCTCAAAAATCTCAACCTATAACATGGTTTTTTATACACATCCAATGGTCGAAATTTCATTGAGTTTCGATGTGGGAGAATAATTGAACATGTGTTAATATGGACACTTTCACATTTTTTTGAGTTAAAGTGAATAGTTTTAATTATAATAGACTACTTATTAAAAACATATTTTTTCATAATTTTACTGCTAAGAGTTAGATTTTCACAACAAACATCCTCGTAGTCATTACTATATAAAATTTTTCATAATTATTTAATATGTAATCCAACTTTTATGAATTACATAGGTTAGAAAAAATGGAGGAAAAATATTTAAAAAATAAAGAAAAATCGTTAGTAACTAAAAATCTCACATAATCCAATTCGGAAAATCTAATTATCATGATAATTGGGCTTCTTTAATTTTAAGCTCAACATGAGTAATAAGAGAAACATAAAAATCCATTTCTACCGAGGGTCTTGTGATCTCCTTTTATACACCTCAAAGAAAATGAAACTTCATTAAGTTTTCGATGTGGGAGGCTAAAAATCTCAACTTGTAACATGACTTTCTATACACATCCAATGGTCGAAAACTTCATTCAGTTTCGATGTAGAAGAATAATTGAACATGAGTTAATATGGACATTTTTTTTCCTTTTTCGGTGAAAGTGGATAGTTATAATTATAATAGACAACTTATTAATTATAATTTTTCATAATTTTAGTGCTCACAGTTAGATTTTCACAACAAATATCCTTGTAGTCATTACTTTATGAAAATTCGTTCAATTATTGAATATGTAATCCTACTTTTATGAAGTACATATGCTAGAAAAAAGGAAGAAATAAATGGTAAAAAATAAAAGAAAATAAAAGAAAAATCGTTAGTAACTGAAAGTCCCACGTAACTCAATTCGAAAAATCTAATTGTCATGATAAAACGTAAGAAATAAAAGTATTAAACTGAAAATTGATTATTGGGCTTCTATTGTTTTAAGCTCAACTTGAGTAATAAGAGAAACACAAAAACTCATTTCTATATGTCTTGTGATCTCCTTTTATACACCTCAAAGAGAAGGAAACTTAATTAAGTTTCCGATATGGAAGGCTGAAATCTCAGCATATAGCATGACTTTTTATACACATCCAATGGACGAAAATTTCATTGAGTTTTGATGTGGGAGAACATTTACACATGTGTTAATATGGATAGTTTTAGCTTATATTGGTTAGATTGGATAGTTCTAATTATAATAGACTACTTATTAATTGTATATTTTTTCATAATTTTATTGCTAAGAGTCAGATTTTCATAACAAATATCCTCATAGTCACTACCATATAAAAATTCTCTCAATTATTGAATATTCAATCTAACTTTAATGAAGATCGTGATAGTCCCACATAATCCAATTTAGAAAATCTAATTTAGAAAGATCGTAAGTAATTGACAATCTCACATAATCCAATTTGAAAAATCTAATCATGATAAAACATAAGAAATAAAAAATTTAAACTGGAAAATTGATTATTGGGCTTCTATTGTTTTAAGTTCAACTTGAAAAATGAGAGAAACAAAAAAAACATTTCGATCGGGATCTTGCGATCTCTCCTTTTATACATCTCAAAGAGAAGGAAGCTTCATTAATTTTCCAATGTGGGAGACTAAAAAAACTCAACCTTTAACATGACTTTTTATACACATCTAATGGTCGAAAATGTTGTATTAAATTTCCATGTAGGAGAATAATTGAGTATGTGTTAATACAGATAGTTTTTACTTTTTTTAAAGGTTAAAATGGATAGTTTTATTTACAATAGACTACATATTAATTATATGATCGAAAATGTTGCAATCTAACTTTTTAAACTATGTAAGCTAGAAAAAAATTGAAAGAAAAAATCGTTAAAAGATGAATGATCAATAATGAAACTAAGAATCACTTAAGGAAAACGAGATCAAATAAAAAGAGAAAAATCCCATAAAAGGTATCCTTTCATTAATTTATTCCAAAACTAGACCCCTAATTTAATGTAACAATTTGATGTAATAATACCTAATTTAATGTAACGATTTAATGTAACAAAACTTAATTTATTGTAGCAATACTATTAACTTTCTTCTTATAACGATTTTAATGTAACAAAACTCAATTTAATGTAACAATTAACTCTTGTAACAATTTAATGTAACAAAACTACAATTAATATAAGGGGTCTAGTTTTAGAAATAAATTAGTGGGAAAAAAATCTACTTTTATCTTTGCCCCAAATAAAAACAGCCACTGGCAGGCTTGACGAAAGGAATTCGCAGGACTCCAGGCTTGAATTCGACTTCTAAACTGAAACCTAAAGACCGAAAATCTCAACTCATAGCTCAAACGAATCGATCCCAGAGAATGAAAAAAATCACACATATAATCAAACGAAGTGTTTCACTGAACGACAGCAAATCTGTTGATATTTGTAGCCCGCATGAAGAAAACTAAAGAACGACGGTTTGTCGGAGGTTCAAAGGCCCTAGGTTAGATGACGGAGAAGACAATGGTTCGAAAGAGTCCGGATCTGGTTCGAGAGAGCCGGGATCTGGTCGAACCACTAGATTCAACGCTCTAGAAGAGGGTTCCAAATGGAGAGATGTCTTCCACTAATAGGTGGCTGGCGAGGTGACCGTGGAATGGCCAGACGGCCCTCTTTTTCTTCGATCGCCAGATCCATCGGCGCCCTCTTCTTCTTAAGAAAGTACAATTCGGAAAATCCAATTCGGAAAGATTGAAGAGAAAGTTCATTAGCCTACATAATCCAATTCGAAAATTAAGACTTCTATTATTTTAAATTCAGGAAAATTAAGACTTCTATTATTTTAAATTCAATCTGAATAAGAGTTTTATAATCTCCTTTTATACACCTCAAAAAAAATGAAACTTCATAAAATTTCCGATATGGAAAGTTGAAAATCTCAACCTGTAATATGCATTTTTATACAAATCCAGTTGTTAAACATTTCATTGAATTTCGATATGGAAGAATATTTACCCATGTGTTAATATGGATCGTTCTAACTTATTTTGGTTAGATTGGATAGTTTTAATTTTAATAAAGTATTTATTAATTGTATATTTTTTATAATTTTTGTACTGAGATTCAGATTTCCACAACGAATATCCTCGTAGTCACTATTATATAAATATTCTCTCAACTATTGAATATTCAATCAAACTTTAATGAAGTACATAGGCTATAAAAAATGGAAGAAAGAAATCGTAAAAAATAAGAAATTAAAAGAAAGATTGTTAGTAACTGAAAACCCTACATAATCCAAATCGAAAAATCTAATTGTCGTGATAAAACGTAAGAAATAAAAAAATTTAAAATGGAAAATTGATTAGTAAGAGAAACAAAAAATCTATTTCTATCGGGATCTTGTGATCTCCTTTTATACACCTGAAAGAGAAGGAAACTTTATTAAGTTTCCGATGCGGGAGACTCAAAATTCTCACCCTATAATATGGTTTTTTATACACATCCAATGGTGAAAAATTTCATTGATTTTCGATGTGGAATAACATTTACACATGTCTTAATATGGATAGTTTTGAATTTTTTGGTTAAAGGGGATAATTGTAATTATACAACAATATTTATAAATTATATATTTTCATAATTTTAGAGCTAAGGGCAAGATTTTCACAAAAAATATCCTCACAGTGAGTACTATATATATATTTTTTTCTAAATTATTGAATATTCAACCAACTTTTATGAACTAGAAAACTAGAAAAAAAAAATCATAAAATAAACCAAAAAATTGAAGAGAGATTGTTAGTAACTGAAAATCCGACATAATCCAATTCGGTAAATCTAACTTATATGCTAAAATTTAAGAAACACAAGTTTTAAAATGGAAAATTGATTATTGGGCTGATATTGTTTTAAGCTCAATTTGAATAATAAGAGAAACATAAAAACTCATTTTTATCGAGGGTCTTCTGATCCTCTTTTATACACCTCAAAGAGAAGGAAATTTCATTAAGTTTCCGATATGGGAAACTGAAATTCTCAAACTATAACATGTTTTTTATACACATCCAATGGTAAAAAATTTAGTTGAGTTTCGATGTGGGAGAACATTTGCACGTGTTAATATGGATAGTTTTTACTTTTATTAGTTTTATTGGATAGTTTTAATTATAATAGAATACGTATTAATTGTATATTTTTTAATTAATTTTAGTGTTAAGAGTCGGATTTTCACAATAAATGTCCCCGTAATCATTAGTATATTTTTAAAAAAAATTATTGAATACATCCAACTTTTATGAAGTACATAAGCTAAGATATCGTAAAAATAAAAAAATTAAAGAAAAATTATTAGTAACTTAAAATCCCACGTAATCGAGTTCGGAATATTTGAGTGTCATGATAAAACGTAAGGAATGCAAATTTTAAACTGGAAAATTGACTATTTGATTTCTGTTGTTTTAAGTTCGACCAGAATAATAAGAGAAAAATAAAAACACATTTCTACCGGGGTCTTGGGATCTCCTTTTATACACATCAAAGAGAAGGAAACTTCATTGAGTTTCTGATGTAGGAGGCTCAAAAATCTCAACTTGTAACATTACTTTTTATACACATCCAGTGGTTGAAAATCTCATTGAGTTCTGATGTGGGCAACATTTGCACAAGTGTAAACATGGATACTTTTAACTTTTTTTATTAAAAGGGGATAGTTGTAATTATAATAGACTACTTGATAATTACATATATTCACAATTTTGGGTGCTAAGAGTCATATTTAAAAAAATGTCCTCGTAGTCATTACTATATAATTTTTTTTGAATATTCAATCCAACATTATGAAGTACATAGGCTTGAAAAAAATGGAAGAAAGAAATAGAAACACAAAATTGAAGATAGATTGTTCGTAATTGAAAATCCAACAAATCCAATTCCGAAAATCTTATTATCATGAAAAACGTAAGAAATAAGATTTTAAAACTTAATTATTGGGCTTCTATTGTTTTAAGCTAAATTTGAATAATAAAAGAAACACAAAAATCAATTTCTACTGCGGTCTTGTTATCTCCTTTTATACACCCCAAAGAGAAGAAAACTTTATTAAGTTTTCGATGGGAAGGCTCAAAAGTAGTGCCTTTCATCTCTGCAGAGTTCATGGTTCTCGTGTAATCTCGTTTTTGTCAATTGGGGTGATTTTATGACATTCCAAGACATGAGGAAGGGGAGGTCAACATAACCGTCATTAATGGCGACTCTTAGAATTGCGAATTGAAGGTGAAGGCAGAATGACAGTCAATGGGAGGCGTACCAAATACTCTACTTCTTTGAGAAGGCCATTTCAATTGCTACAAACAAATTCGATCCGACCCAAAACATATCGGCTCAACACTATCAAAAAAGGCAAGCAACTACAACCTTAAAAAAAGCTACAAATACCAATGAACGCATTAATGAACCAAGCAACTACAACCTTAAAAAAAACTACAAATATCAATGAACGCATTAATGAACCAAGCAACTACAAAAACCTAAATTTATAATATATTAGGATATGATTAGGATTAGGATTAGGACTGAGCTGTCACGCCCGTGCGAACACGGACTTTATTTTTTAGGTTGCATCTTGTATAAAAAGAAAAATGATATATATATATATATATATTCTAATGTGTTTTTCCTTTTTGTCTACGAAAGTTTAAATTAACCACGTAGATGAAATATAATGCATAAAGTGATTAAAAATGATCCAGTAGGACAATACTTCATTTCATAAACCTACTTATTAATTGTATATTTTTCATAATTTTAGTGCTAAGTAAGATCTCACAAAAATATCATCGTAGTCATTACTATATAAAAAATCTCTAAATGATTGAATATTCAATCCAACTTTTATGAAATACGTAGGCTAGAAAAAATGGAAAACCAAATCATAAAAAAATAAAAGATGAAAGAAAGATTGTTAGTAACTGAAAATCTCACATAATCCAATTCGAAAATTCTAATGGTCATGATAAAACGTAAGAAAGAAATATTTTAAACTGGAAAATTGATTATAGGATTTCTATTATTTTAAATTCAACTTGAGTAATAAGAGAAACATATACATATACCAATTTCTATAAAGTTCTCGTGATCTCCTTTTATACACTTCAAAGAGAAGGAAACTTCATTAACTTTCCAATTTGGGAGGCTAAAATATCTCAACCTATAACATGGCTTTTATACACATCTCATGATAGGAAATTTTCATTGAGTCTCCATCTAGGAGAACATTTGCACAAGTATTAATATGGATAGTTTTAACTTTTGGGGTTAAAGTGGATAGTTTTAATTATAATAGACTACTTATTAATTATATGTTGTTTTATAACTTTAGTGATAAGAGTCAGATTTTCACAACACATATCCTTGTAATCTTAACTATATAAATATTCTCTAAAGTATTAAATATTCAATCCAAATTTTATAAAATGCATAGGCTAGAAAATAAGAAATCGTAAAAAAATTTAAAAAATGAAGGAAGATTGTTAGGGATTGAAACTCCCAAATAATCTAATTCGGAAAATCTAATTATCATGATAAACGTAAGAAAAAAAATCTAATTCGGTAGGTCGAGCACCTTGGCCAGGAGCTTTATGTTCAGCGTCTTCGGCTCATCGCCCCATGGGGTTTGAGCCACGGAGTAGGGATGTCATGGGTGGGGAATCATGACCACTAGTGCATTGTAGAACTTGCGCACTTCCTCATGGTCGACAACGAAAGGCTCGGCTTCGAGCTCTGACTAGCGCGTTCTTTCAAGGGAGGCGACTGAGGCGGCGACATCAAATTCAACCGGACTGAGGGTGGACCAGAACCCTTGACCAATGATGAGAGGCTCGATCATTACGCGGGTGGAGAAGTTGCTGTGTGCAGGAGGTAGGCTGAGGGATTCATCACTTTTAGTGGAGACGATGGCCTTGTGGCGCTTCTGTAAGGTGGAGGAGGGAGTAATGGATAAGGCTCTTTTGAGGGAGGATTGATGCGGTAGAGAAGGAGGAGGAGTAGTAAGTGTGAGGGTAGTGGAGGTAATGGCGAGAGGCTGGTGAGTCGACTCATCATGCATGGAGGCGGAAGGGGTGTGCTTAGTGGAATCGGTGGAGGAGGCCTTAGGTTCAGTAGAGGAGATAGGATGGATAGGCGCTATTCGGACGGTCTTCCTCCATAGGGGCTGATGATGTAGTGTGTGTGGTAGGTGGAGGAGGTGGTGATGATGAAGGTTGAGGAGTGGGTACCTTTTCTGGAATGGGAGAGAGGGCTTTTTGAGTGGCTAGTACGTCGGAGACTTGGCCGTTGAAGTGGATGAGGGAACTGAAGAGGCGGTTGCTGAGCTCTCCATTAAGGCCTGATATTTTAGGAACACTGCCCATTGCTTTGCGTTGATGTTCATGGATTTGGCCATTTTTATGTATAGAGAAAGTAGCTTTGGAAGGGAGAGTAGCGTTGGATAGAGTTGTGAGTTGGATGCTTGTGAAAGGTGAGAACTTAAATATAGAGCGTGAATAGTGTGAAGGTGGTGAAGGGGGCTCAATCTGGTCTGAAGGGTTATAAGGGAGGTGAACGGTCGAATCACAACGGTTCAAATTCGAATCAAGAACAGCGCCTCGTTTTTCGCAGAATCAAGTGGTCGTTGGTGAGTTGGTGAGTAATGAATGCTTATAAGGTAGTCGACCGTTGAGATGCTCGGTCCCTATAATTCTGTCGGTCCCTGAACTCAGTTCCTGATCTATTCAGCGCTTCCCTCTGTTCTCAGTTCCTCGGTCCATAAGGACATATTACTCAACATCTGCGCTTACCATTTCTTAGACTACTTGGTCCCCATTTACTGACACGTTGTGTCTCAGTTCCCATACGTGGTAGGATATATTGACTCGCTTAAGCACATAATAAATTCGCACACACAAAGGGACATAGAGGCTCTTTTAAAAATAACAAGTGCTTAGCATATATGGGTAGGCTTTTTGACATCTCAGTGAATATTCCCAGTTGTGGCTTATATGGTCATAGGGAACGTAACACTAAGATCAAGGCTAAGGGACTGACCTATAAGCACGAAACATATCTGGGGACTTGTTTATATGGTTAAGAAGCGATCATCATGCATATATATAAGGGCTTGAAAATGAATAGCATGCACATGGATCAAATTTTAGCAAGCAATAGTGCAATCCTAGAAGGGCCTAACTAAGCATTTATCATTTAGCATCACACAGAGCATGAGAAGGAC
Source organism: Phyllobates terribilis (assembly GCF_046119375.1). Classification (NCBI taxonomy): domain Eukaryota; kingdom Metazoa; phylum Chordata; class Amphibia; order Anura; family Dendrobatidae; genus Phyllobates; species Phyllobates terribilis. The sequence goes on along the minus strand of NW_027365801.1, from coordinate 68,756 downwards.
GCATATTGTTTTAAGAGTACATGCTAAGTTCGCGCACGTATTAGTCCTAAGTTCCCAAGATTAAAAGAAACACTGAATTACACAAGATCAAAGGGAACGACTTACGTGGAAGGAGATGCTTAATGAAGAGGGATCAAGCCCAAGTGAAGTCTGAGTTTGATGAATGGTTCCTTGTTCAGGGCCTTGGTGAAAATGCCTGCTATTTGATCCTCAGTCCTACAGTGGGTGGGATCTATGTGCTTCTTCTCCACATTGTCTCAAAGGAAGTGATGACGCACGTCAATGTGCTTGGTTCGAGAGTGATGCACAAGGTTGTTTGAGATATTGACCGCGCTGGTGTTGTCACACCTTATTTCGATTGAGCCCATCGGAATACCAAAATCCTTGAGTTGTTGCCTGAGCCATAGGAGTTGAGCACAACAAGAGGCAGTTGTTGTGTATTCTGCCTCGGTGGTGGACACAACTATTGAGTTTTGCTTGCGAGAGCCCCAAGACACGAGACAGATCTAGGAATTGTGCCATGCCTAAGGTGCTCTTTCGATCAACGAGATAACTTGCATAGTCAGCATTTGTGTATCCAACAAGGGTAAAATCGCAGTTCTTAGGGTACCATAAACACAGTTTGTCAGTCCCTTTCAAGTAGTGAAGGATACACTTGATAATAGCCACGTGCGACTCCCTTGGATCGGATTGAAAACGTTCACAAAGACTCACTGCAAAACAATATCGGGCCTAGAAGCGGTTAAGTACATCAAAGATCCTACCATACCTCTATACAATGTTTCATTTGCCTTTGGTCCGTAAAGGCCTGCATCAAGCTTAGTGCATGTGGACACTGAAGTGTGAAGTGGCTTGTTGTTGTCCATCCCAAACTTCTTTATGATCTCCCTTAGATATTTTTCTTGATGAATTTGAATGTCTTCAACCTTTTTCACCACTTGTAGTCCGAGAAAGAAGTTGAGTTCCCCCAATCATGCTCATATTGAACTTACCGCCTCATCACATGTTTGAATTTTTCTACAAGTGACATGTTAGTGGAGCAAAAAATAATATCATCAACGTATACCTGAACCACTAGAATGTCGCCCTTATGTTCCTGGATAAAGAGTGTCTTGTCGATTTTTCCCCTCTTGTAGTTATTGGCGAGGAGGTACTTCGAGAGGCACTCATACCGTGCTCTTGGTGCTTGCTTTAACCCATAGAGATCCTTGTCTAGGAAGTACACATGCTTTGGGTGTGTCGATTCCTCAAAGCCTGGGGGCTGTTTCACATACACTTCTTCATTGAGCACACCATTAAGGAAGGTCGTCTTCACATGCATTTTGAAACAGCTTGAAGCCCTTATGTGAAGCGAAGGCAATTAACAGGCGAAAGGTCTCTAATCTGGCAACCGGAGCATAGGTCTTGTCATAATCGATCCCTTCTTGTTGATTGTACCCTTGTGCCACTAAACGTGCTTTGTTCCTTACCACAACTCCTGAATCATCGAGCTTGTTTCGAAAGACCCAACGAGTGCCTATGATGGTGCGATTGGAGGCCTTAGGAACTAGGCGCCAGACTTTGTTCTGCTCGAACTCATGAAGCTCTTCTTGCATGGCTGTCACCCAGTCTGGATCAATGATGACTTCTTTGATGTTCTTAGGCTTAGTGAGTGAGACAAAAGCATTGAAAGCACAGAGGTTGGTTTCCTCAGTTGTTCCATCAAGTGCTTCAACGATTGCCTCTGGGGTGCTAGTTGGGTACACGAGCAAGTGTGGATTCCAGAGTGGACAAGGGTGAGCATGTTATCTGGAGGGTGAGCTCCTTGTTGTTGAAAGGCTCTAGTGGAAGTCTATATGCTCTGAGCAATGTCTGAATTAGAGGGCCCTTTGTTATCACTGTCTGAGTTTGGGTCTGAGGGAACTGAGACTGTATAGGGAAGAGAGAGTGGATTTAAGGCTTAGGAGGAGGGGCTCGATCAATATCTGAGGAGCCTCTAAGGGGGGGACTTCTGGGAATGGATCGGAGGTATTTGACGAAGAAGAGAGGAACGTGCCTTCATCAAACACCACATGTATGCTCTCCTCGAAGGTTCTTGTTCTCTGGTTAAACACCTTGTATGCTTTGATTGTTGGGAAATAGCCAAGAAAGATGGCTTCATCACTTCGTGCATCGAACTTGCCTAAATTATCTTTCCCATTATTCAGCACGTAGCACTTGCACCCAAATGCCCTGAAATGAGATATGCCTGGAGGGTATCCCTTGATCATCTCGTACGGGGTTTTGCTAGTGAAGGACGTAGAAGGGCTCTGTTGGTGATGTAGCATGCAGTGTTCACCGCTTCAACCCATAGAGAGGGAGTGACTTCACTTTGAAGTAACATGGTGCGCGCCATCTCTACTAACGTTCGGTTCTTTCTTTCAACTACTCCATTATGTTGTGGAATCCTAGGGACTAAGAAGTTGTGAGCGATCCCCCTTTCAATGCAGTAGCTTAGCATATCTCCATTCTCAAATTCAGTTCCATGACCTGATCTTATAGAGCGCACCTTCAGAGATAGAGAATTCTCGAGTAAAGTGACTAGCTCGATGAAGCGCAAGAAGGCTTGATCCTTGGAGTGCAGGAATAAGGTCCAAGTGAACATGGAGTAGTCATCAACGATCACAAATATGTAGCGTGCTCCACCAAGACTTTGAACACGCATTGGCCCACATAGATCCATGTGAAGTAGCTCAAGGGGCTTCTTTGTTGTGATGTCCTGCTTAGCTTTGAACGAACTTCTGACTTGCTTTCCCTTGACACAATTAGTATAGTATGTCATGTTGTCTATCTTGATGAGAGGTAAGCTGCGGACTAGCTCCTTTGCACGTAGCCGAATATGAAGATTGACGTGTCCTAGTCATTTATGTCATAAGTCCGTCTGATCTTCTATAGTAGCAAGAAAAAGATGACTCTTTGGAATGAAGCTGGAGTCAAATATATACGTGATGTTGACTCACTTTCCCCTTAAGATGATTTCCACATTAGCATTTCTCACAAAGCACTTCGAGGTAGTGAAAGTCACCTCGTTTGGTCCCTCATCACAGAGTTGAGCTACGCTTAAGAAATTGTAGTTAAGGCTCTCCACAAAGTTCACCATTTGAGTCTCTATCTTGTCATTGAGATGTACCTTTCCATGTCCAGTAATTTCTCTAGCTCTCTTTTCACCAAAAGATACACTTCCACCATCATATTCTTGAAAACTTCGTAGTCTCTCCTTGTCTGCGGTCATCTAACATGAGCAGCCACTGTCTATGTACCATTTGTTCTCGCTGCTCAAGTTTCCATGTAAATAAGCAATCAAACTTTGGAACCCATTGAAGCTCAGATTTTCTAGGCGGATTAGTTTTCTGATTAGTATGAGGAGAGGTACTACGATTGAGCCTTTGTCCTTTATATGAAGAGGCAGGCACTAAGTAAGAAGCATCATTTAAGCTACTTACTTCACGTGTAGTGCGAGTGGGTGACTTGTATGCCTTTTTAATTAGCGCTTGCTTCTTCTTTCAAGAGCGTATAGTGTGACCATTGTTACCACAAAATCTACACCATTCATTGTACTTCACATAACCATATTTGCCCTTTCCAGGTCTAAAGGGCTTCCTATCCTTAATCTTGGGATCTAGTATGTTTGTGTCATTCCCTTGGGCTTGGCTCACATACATCTTATGAGCCTTTTCCCCATGAAACCAGTAATTGTCACCCCCTACTGGTTGTTCAAGTGCCTTAATTTTTTCTCTAAGAATTCATTCTTGCTTCTACGTATTCGAAAGGCCTTGTCTAAGGTCTTATCTTTTTCACTTAATTCTCTAGTGAGCTTTTCGTTAGCGCTCGAGCACTTGGAGAAATCTAAGTCGTATCCTAATCCAGTTCTAGCCTTTACAAAGACAGTTTGGTTCACCATTATATCATTAATAGATTGTGTTAATCGGCGATCTTCGTAAGAATTATCCCTAAGTCGCTTTCTACCTTGAGGTTGCTTACCCTTGCAGCCCTCACAAGATTTCGTCATCAGACTCAGTTCCCTAGATTTTACTAAGGCCTTTTCTTTGTCATCTAACCTAGTGGACAAGTCTAGACATTCGCTACGTAGTTTAGTTACTTCCTCTTCATATTCTATGATTTGAGATTTTAAAGCTTCATTGTCTTCTAATAGCCCCTTAATCATATTAATAAGGTATTTCTTTTCAAGAATGTTTAAGCGATTAGGGAAGGAATCAAGAGTTTATACCTCAGAAGTAAGAGCCTCTGCATTGGCCATGAGACATTTGCCTTGGAATCCTTCGTGGAGGTCAACTTCATCATCTTCTTCTCCCCATTCTGAGAAAAGTGCCTTCTTCTCAGTGGCCTCTATTTTTGGGTTGGTGCACGTCTTGGCAAGATGTCCCTTCTCCTGGCAGTTATAGCACGTGTACTCCTTGAGATCACGCTTAGCCGATGACGATGATTCTCCTGGTCCACCTATCTTCTTAAACCATTTCTTTACCATCTTTGTCATGAGAGCGGCTTCTGTATCATCGTCCTCATCTTCTTCACCGTCATAGATATCCATCTTCTCAAGCACCTTCGTGAGCTTCAGCACTGTCCCAGTGGCTTCTTTTACTTGTAAGCCCTTCAGTGAGCAATATTCTCGTGGTCGAAGAACTTGCCAAAAATGTCAACCATTGGAAGCTTCTTACAACTGTTAAACACTTAATTCCAAAATGTTGTTGATTTGATTTCTCGTAGAAGTTACAACTGTTAGATGAACACACAGTTCTCAGTTTCTTCCTAAACTCTCCTAATTATTGCCTAAGTCTTAAATCAAGATGATCTCTCTCTCTCTCTCTCTCTCTCTCTCTCTCGTGTTCAACAACAACGTTAATGGTAAATGAAATAAACTGTTTATACTATGTCATAATCATCGGGAACTAGTTACCTAAAATCATGATAATAATAATAAATAAACTACTAAATCTAAACTAGCTGAGTATAATAACAAACTTGCTTCAACAATTAAGATCTCAAATCTGTAAATTTTTGGCGTATCAAATCTTTCCTTCTATAGCACCTTGAAAACGTTCATACATAATGAAGGTCACGATAATTCATTAAGGTAGATGGAAGGACAAAAGAGTTGAAAGGTGAATAGTGGGGAGGAAGTTAAAAAAGATATAACTGAGGAGAAGTGAAGATATTGTAACAGTAAGTAAGATATAAACAAACTAATTATAATTAAGATACAATTATTAGAATAAATGGATGGTAAGGTATAAAGTAAAATCTTAAGGAAAAATGGTTAGATGACTTTTATTTATGGATAAAATTGGAACATATTAGAAGATTAAATTAGATAAATCAGATTTAAGGGTCATTTTTATTTTGAATCTGCATAAACTAACATAGATGTAAGAGAAACCATTTTTTGAAAGTAAATCTGACTAATATGTTGAGACAAATCAAGATGTAAATGAAAAAAATATGAATAATGATTTAGGGAATTACTATTTGTTACATAACGCTTTTTGCTAACCGTCGTACCTCGGTTCGTCACGAGTGAGATGAGGGACGCTTGCCACGAGCGAGAGGGGGCCGGTCGTCACGAGTGAGATGAGACCGCATTGGTTTTTTGGCTTATAAAGAAAATGACAAAGAAGTGGGGTTGGGTAGAAGAGTTGTCCGGAAGAAGAAGAGGGGGCCGAACCCAATGCAGCCGTCCGCTTGTATGTTTTTCGTGCTTCGCAAATGAGACCCGATTCAACGAGTGTGCACTCCACACTTCCTTAATGCTACTCCTTAATGCTACAAACTCAGATTTCATAGTGAAACTATTTATACATGTTTACTTCTTGGAAGCCCATGAAATGGCCCCTCCCTCAAGCAAGAACACCCATTCACTAGTAGACGATGAATCTTCAACATTATTTATCCAGTTAACATCTGAATAACCTTCTAACACCGAAGGATATCCGACATATGATAAAACCATGATTCATCGTACCCTTCCTGTACTATCATAAATAATCAATACAAACCGTTTCATTCATTTAAACAACGTTTTCATCCTGCCGAATGAGTCTACACCCCCATATAGGCTACCATCATGATTTTATGCGATTTTCTTCTCAAAAATATCATAAAAAGGCCTAAATAATTATTTAGAACCAATTAAAGTACTTACGAACCCCTAAAATCCCTCCAAACACATTTTAGCTTGCCTTGTTCATGAGCCATGCTTGTATCACTCGTCACGAGCCACACCTACTCATTTGTAACGAGCTGCTGAGGTGCCACTCGTAACAAGTCATGCTTGGATCATTCGTGACGAGCCACACAATTCCTCCCCTGTGATGAGCCACCATTATACCTCATGTGATGAACCGTTGTACGATAGATAGAAAAAAATTGGTGCGATGTTTAGCCGTCCCGATGATTTATGATTAGCAATAAGGTGAATAGCTACATGCAAATCCGAACAGCATGGAACAGGTGAAGAAGGGTAAACGACGCCGTTTAGTCATACGTTTCCTGGTTTCTTTACAAATACAAATGATAAAAGGAGATGACGGTGAGAAACCCCAGATCTCTCTGCAATTCGCTACGCAGAGAGTTGGAGTCCACAAACTCAGCTCATCTGAATCTCTAACTTAGCACCGTTTCGGTGTCGGTTCCCTCGTTACTCTCCTCTCGATCTCATGTGATTCATCTCTCTGTCAATGTGGATGTTTCTGTGCTAATCGGATCTTCTCTTCCTACTACGGTAAGCAATTGGTTCCATCAATCGCATCTCAGAAACTCTTCGACGGATCTTTGCGGTTGATCTTGTGTATGGTTTTTAAATTACGTTGTGTTTCTAGTTTATTCCGTTGATGGACCTAAAGTTCAATTACTTCCAATTCTTGAGGATGATCCTTACCTCTTTTTCCTTTTCTTTTTCTCCGAGTTTGATTTGGTTCTGCTTTTGCAGGATCTGGAAGGGATATATCTGAGATCAAAGTACTTTGTTATATTGGTAGGTAGAAGATGGATTGGTTCGGGGGGAGAGTTTCGTTAAGCAATTTGGATTTGGCGGGGGCAGTGAATAAGCTCAGCGAGAGTGTAAAGAATATTGAACGCAATTTTGATACTGCTCTTTTCGATGGAGAGAATGCCGAGTCCAGCAGTGAAGGTTCTTCTTTTCACCTAATCTATTTTCTATACTATGAATCTGAAGCATCTGATCAGGGGACCTTTACAATTTTTAAAATTCCTTCTGTTAAGTGTCTGAGTTAGCTGAAATTACTAATAGTTTGTTTGTGTGATCATTTATTTGTGATTCAGTGTCACTATTATGTTGGCTCGGGCTCAGCTGCATATAGAAGATCCAATGCTCATTATAGTCCTTAAAGTATATGTTACTCCACAATCTTTTACCTCATGATCACTCAGAATTCCATTTCTTCTGCTTACGGGTCTTACTTATGAAATGTTTTTCTGTTTTTCTACTGGAATAGTAAGATGTTTTAGAGTTATAAGCTATATTGCCCTATTCCACCCTTTCAGCAAAAGGTAAGCAGCTGGAAAGCCTTCTAGTTATTAGGGTATATATATCATTGCCTAAAGTTATTAGATTTATGAATTGCTACAATGGCATACTGGTAGGATATTAGGATTTGAATTATAATAGGATAGAAAGCAGATGAAATTTACAAACATATGCAGAGTACCAACATCTGTGAAGTTATTGAGGCAAACAGCTAACATTAGCTATTAGTTTGTTTGCTGCGTTCAACTCTATTATGCTATTTTTTGAAGTGCTTTATTTTTGCATTTGCATGCTTGTGTAAAATATGATAAAAGGGATTGCTTTGAGAGAATTCTTCTTCTGTTTGTCTCAGCTTCTGGGCCATGGTCTTCCAGTAATAACAGGAAAGCTTTGTTTGATCCTGTGATGGCCTTTATGGGCCAAAAAGAAGCTGAAGCTCCTGAAGATTCAGAATCTGGAGGAACCACCAGCCAGATGAAGGATGAAGAAAGTAAATCTGAGACAAGGGCTGAAGAAAATAAAGCTGAGATGACTGATGAAGAAAATAAAGCTGAGCCGAGGGATGAAGAAAATAAAACCGAGATAAGGGATGAAGAAAATAAAGCCGAGATGAGGGATGAAGAAAATAAAGCCGAGATGAGTGATGAAGTAAGTAAAGCTGAGGCAAGGGATGATGAAAGTCAAGCTGAGATGAGGGAGGGAGAAAGTAAATCTGAAATTACAGAGCAGTCAGTTACTAAAGAAGATTTATCCCCTTCATTAGAAGAGAATAATGATAGTGGTAATCCAGAGAACTCCTCCATTGATGTGGAACAACCTCATCAACAAATCCCTGATATGTCAGTAGAAACTCCGGATTCTTCAAATATTGATTCAATAGAAAACTCCAAGGAACTGGATTCTGAATCCATCTCGCTTCAAACAAGAGAGTTGAACTCTAATTCAGGGGAACTTGAACCGATTGATTCTGCCAAACAGGTGGATCAAGGGAGGATTGTTGATGGTGGGTCTTCAGTAAATTCAGAAACCATTGAAGTAAAGGTAGAAACTGATCAAGAACATCAAATTGAGAATGACAGTGTAGTATTGGAAGAGTCTCATGAAATCATAAATACTACTGATCACACAGAAGAGCAGAACATAGAGGCACTTCATACTGTAGAAGGCCCAAATATGCTCACAGTAACACCCGTGGACAATGAAAATGAAGCATCACAAACAAGCTCTGCCGTTATCAGTGAATCTGAAAATAACGTTGAAACAGAATTTAAGTTAATTGGTAGTGGTGAGAATAAACTGAGTTCATTACCCAGTGTGACCGAATCTGTTGATGCTGCCGCTGAGCTGGAGAAACTGAAGAGAGACATGAAAATGATGGAAACTGCTCTGCAAGGAGCAGCAAAGCAAGCTCAGGTATTGCATATATCTTGTAATGATTGAGCATTTAATCTTGCTGTCTTTTCAGTCTAAAGCAATATTGAAGAATGTTGCTGTCTTTTCAGTCTAAAGCAGATGAGATTGCAAAGATGATGAATGAAAATGAACATCTGAAAGCTCTAGTTGAGGATTTGCGGGTAAGTCAATATCATGTATTTCTTACATTTGTTTCCTTGGTGATATTTTCTCTAATAATTTGGGACTTCTATCTTTATTCTCTTCTTTTCTTCCAGTAATTAGAGCGAATATAATTCATGCACCCTCATTAAGATATGGAAATGGGAAAAACTAATTTATAACATTCTTTAACATGATATAACTGATGTAAAATTGTCTTTTAAGGGTACTTCTTATTTGTGAACCTTTTTTTAGCTATCTATCACCTATGCTTTATTGATAACCTAATTTACGATCCATAATTATTTGTAGCTTTTTACTTGAGTCACTTATAGATTCTAAGACTGATTGCTTTGGGCCTCCAACTGTATCTATGTACTCCTGAATCCTGATCCTTGATCTCATTTTACCTTACATGAAAATGTAATATTCTGTGCTGCTACTAGTATAGGTCTCTCTCTCTTTCATTTATATATACTAAATTGCTTGGTCGTAATTAAGTCTGTTATGCCATCTAAACTCTGAATAGAATATAAAAACCGTATGCTAGTGATAAGATCAGTAGAAAGAGACGGAAATGTTGTGCTTTATGTTGACTCGCAACAGTGAAGCTGTCATGAAAGTGATGATAGTGTATAACACTATGTACAGGGGTGTAAAACTAAAATAAATGTACTATAGTATGATGTTTATAAATGAAAAAAAGGAGCAGGTTTAAAGGGAACAAGTATTCATGCATTAACTGTACGATCTTGGAGCACATTTTCGGGAATAAGATGTGTATTATTCTGCTTATATTTTGTAATATTCTGTTGTATTATTCTGTTTGCAAGATCTGGTCATGTCTTTCAGTGTAGGATAATCATGTCTGAAATTTATCTTTATAGTTGTAATTTGTGCAAATAAATTTCAATATTAAACTTTTTCCTGCATTGTTGTTAATTAATCATTGGCATGGAATTGGTTTTGATGATAGAGGAAGTCAAGCGAAGCAGCGGAAATTGAGTCCCTGCGAGAGGAATACCATCAAAGGGTTGCAACTCTTGAAAGAAAGGCAAAATTCTTCCCCTGAGACACTTTTTAAAAGCAGCAAAATGGCTTTCTTGATAAGCTTAAAGACGAAATGAAAAACAAGTGGCCTAAATTTTTTTAGTTGCTTGGTTGTTTCATGCCCTAAAATGAGTATGCATAATTTGAAAGTGTTGTTCTTCTTGTACTAAAAGAAACTAAGTGTTTTTTCACAAGTAGCTGGTGACTGAATACTCTATGCCACATCTTTTTGCCGTTCAGTGAACTGCATAACTGCTAAAATAATCGTTTTCATTTTATTTTGTATATAGAACTGCTTCATATGTCTCTATCTGCAAATTATTTCAGGTGTATTCTCTTACCAGGGAAAGGGATACATTACGCAGAGAGCAGAATAAAAAAAGTGATGCAGCTGCTTTATTGAAAGAAAAGGATGAAATAATTAATCAAATTATGGCAGAAGGTGAGCTTGAATGCACAACTAATATTTTCTTCCTTAATTTTGAAATCTTGATACTTTGTATGCTTGAATTATTTAATATACAAATAACATAATGTACCATTTCCAAATAATTTTCTTCATCCATTTGGGCACCGTGGGAGGTATTTGACAAGGAAAAAAAAAATTTCTTTTGTATATGTAGCTCTTTCCTGTCTCTCTCAAGTTTTCCCCAGTTACTTATGTGATGGAAAAAACACTGTTAACAAACTCAGATGATTTTGGAACATTTAAAGGAATTATTGCTTGACTTGATTATGTTATTTAAAAAAGTAGAGTATCTCTGTTTCTTATAGGCAACGTTATGCTTTGAAAAGAGACCAAGTCAATTTCTTTGTTCATGGCTTATTTGCATAAAATATGAAGTAAACCTTTTTAATTAGTTTCAAATCTGTTGTCTATTTTGCCAGAATGAGCAACGTCTATTCATGCATCACAATGAAATTGTTTACATTGTAGGTGAAGAGCTTTCCAAGAAGCAAGCCACTCAAGAAGCTACGATTAGGAAGTTGCGAGCACAGGTTTTCATTTTAGTCCTGATTATTTCTATATTTGTGAGAATAATGTATGTGATCTCTTTTACAATATCCGTTGCTTTAACATGCATTTTTTGTAAGCTAGGTTAGAGAGCTTGAAGAAGAAAAGAAGGGTTTGCTTGCCAAGCTACAGGTAATTTGAGTTGAGTTTGTTTCAAACAAATGTTTTGTGACATATTGACATGCACTATATATATACCCAATTTCCCATTCAACCATGTGTAGGTGACTTGGGGTTACCCGTTCAGGAAAAAAAGAACTCTCTTAACATTTTTAATTAGTCTGCAAATTATCGCCTTATGTCAGCAGAATCAAACCGGCTAAATAAAATTATAAGCAATTGAACATCAGTTGTAAATATATGTTTTTTTATGTATTGGTAGTTTTGGTGGAAGCAAAAAGTTGAGTGACAGCTATGAATCTGTCAAGCAATTAGTATTTTGTTCAGCCATGGACCATCTCACTCATCAACCAATCAATACATCATCATTTGATTTGTTGCATTTACTTATCAACCCTTGTTATTTATTCCTAGTAATTACTCTTTCCTAATCTCGAATTTATAAATAAAATTTGTCAAATTTCTTGATAATAGCATGTTTCATATAAACATTTACCTTTTATCTTCATCTTTTTGTATAATAATGGCATCATTATTTTTTAATCTTCAATTCTCTTGGCCATTTATTTTTTTTCATCTATATTTTTTGGGTATTTAAGATCTTTATTTACTATTTGTTATATATATAGTTCTTTTTAAACGAAACCGTGCAAGACACGAGTACATATACTAGTGCATATTTAATTTGATACTGAAACCTGATATGACAAAGAGATTTCAGGATCTACAGATTAAAATTGAAAAAAGGGATGCAATCTATAAGTATCACTGGTGTAAGCTGATATGAATCTGTAATTGTTTATTTGTTTCAAGTGCAATACTAGATCTTACAGCTTGGATCTCTTTGAGAGCTTGAATAAGAACACAAGATCTCTGTTATCTATTTCTCAGGTGGAAGAAAACAAAGTAGAAAGCATAAAGAAAGACAAGTCAGCAACAGAAAGGCTGCTCCAGGAAACGATTGAAAAACATCAAGCAGAGCTCACTACACAGAAGGATTACTACGTTAATGCACTCAATGCAGCTAAAGAGGCCGAAGCATTGGCAGAAGCACGTGTCAATAATGAAGCCCGTACTGAATTGGAAACCCGTTTGAGTATTGCTAGTGAGCGTGAAGAAATGTTAGTTAAAGCACTTGAGGAACTAAGACAAACTTTAACCAGACAAGAGCAACAGGTACGTTTGAGTATAACATAATTTACTGAATTAAGATAGAAAAAACTAATCATTAAATGTATTCTAAGTGTTATGGAATCCTATTATATTGCAGGCTGCTTTTAAAGAAGATATGTTGCGTAGGGACATGGAGGATCTCCAAAGACGATATCAAGTGAGTGTCGGTTCTAAAGAAGATATATTCTTTTGAATATGATTATGATTGCTAATTCTGTATTACTGTGATAATTAGGCAAGTGAGCGTAGGTGTGAGGAGCTGATTACACAAGTTCCGGAATCCACTAGACCTCTCTTGAGGCAAATTGAAGCTATGAAGGTTCCTTCTAATTTTTTTTTGTGTTTCACGGTGTAGTGAATTGCCTTTTCACTCTTATGTGCATTTAATCATTTTCTGAATGTCAATTTACAGGAGACATCAGACAGAAGGGCCGAAGTTTGGGCTTCCGTGGAGAGAACTTTGAATTTCCGACTTCAGGTTTATATACAGTTCCTTAGATTTCATTAATTTCAGCATACTGTAACTAGTACTAATTTTTCATTTCCTGGGTTAATTTAGAGGGTTAGTAGTAGTTAATTAGTGCTGTTAGTGGGCACTTAGTTGTCTAGTTCATATATATAGTTACGCTTCTGTTAGACAGAGGATGAATAAAAAAACTCACTTTAATTATTGATAGAACACTGCCGTTCTTCTTGATCCCTTACTGCTAAACCTGATTTTTACCTAAAGCTACTAGTAAACCCTACTAACAATAAATGGGCCTATTGGGCCTGTTCTATTACTCAACAACTTCTCTATTGTTAGTTCAACATCAAACCATGGTTCACGCAGGAAGCTGAAGCGAAAGCTGCATCAGCTGAAGAGAGGGAGAGATCTATAAACGAGCGGTTATCTCAAACATTATCACGAATTAACGTCCTCGAAGCTCAGGCTAGTTTCTCAATTAGCTGTTTCTATTATCTCACTGTGGTTAAGATTTTACTTGACAAGTTTGTAACTTCTGGTGGTGTTATACAATAACAGATATCGTGCCTTAGAGCAGAGCAGACACAGCTTACTAGGTCACTTGAAAAGGAGAGACAAAGAGCAGCTGAGAATAGGCAAGAGTACCTTGCAGCAAAAGAGGAATCTGATACCAATGAAGGACGTGTAAATCAGCTTGAAGAAGAGCTCAGGGAACTTAGAAAGAGGCATAAACAGGAGTTGCAAGAATCTTTGGCACATAGGGAACTTCTTGAGCAGGTTACACTATGTTTTTATTTCATAACTTAGGGCTCGTTTGGTATTTATATCAAGGAGGTATTGCTATGGACATTAAGATATGGATCTATTTTATATTAAGGTATCAGATATAGGTACGAGTGATATACCAAATTTCTAGGAGGTATCAAAATAACACTCCAAAATCCTGAAAGATATCACTCTGATATCCATATGCTCTTTTATACCAAACACTAGATATCAATATTTGAATATATCCTATATCCTGATATGAATGCCAAACAGGCCCTCTCTGTTACCATAGGAGAAGTTCTGCCTTAAAAATTAATATTTCATTTTGGTCATGTCTCATATATCTTATCCTCTTATGCTGTACAATCTGAATGTTTTATTTACTTAAATCTTCTTTTATCTGTAAATATGCAGGAACTGGAACACGAAAAAACTGCCAGGTCAGAGCTGGAGAGAACAGTTCGTGCCCAACATTCAGATCACAGTCCAATTACAAAGCAGAATTCCATCACTGAAAATGGTATTGCATTAACCCTACTCTCATTTTTTCTGCATAGAATCATGCTCTAATCGTGCATTAAACATGATTGATCATTGCAGGAAAATTGATGCATAGACTTCCAACTTCTAGCAGCATTAGCAACAGCGAAGAAAGTTTTTTCCTGCAAGCATCACTAGACTCTCCAGATAATTTATTGGAGAGGAGAAATTCCGGAGAAACAAACATGAGTTCATATTATCTGAAAACCACGAACCCAGGTTCATTCGAAGCTGCTCTTAGGCAAAAGGATGGTGAACTCTCTTCTTACATGTCACGCCTGGTAATACTTTTTCGTGAAAGTTCCTAAAATGACATAAAACTGAAGCAGCTTGATTGATTGTTGATTTATTTTTCTTCAGGTAACAATGGAGTCAATAAGGGACTCTCTTGCAGAGGAGTTAGTTCAAATGACTGAACAAGTAATAAATTCCTATACTTATCCGCGTGTTCTGAATCTTCTCAAGTCTATTATTTGTCTGAGAATCATTGAATTGTTTGTAGTGCGAGAAGTTGCGGATAGAGGCAGGCGCACTAGCTGGCATTCGTGCAGAATTAGAAGCTTTAAGACGAAGGCATGCTGCTGCACTTGAACTGATGGGTGAACGTGATGAAGAGGTATTAAATAGTAATAAATGAGTAAATGAAGTAATTGATAAAATATAAGCGGCTAACAGTAAAGCATTGGTGTATAGCTGGAAGAACTCCGAGCTGACCTCATAGACGTAAAGGCGATGTACAGAGACCAGATCGACTTACTTATAAACAAGGTAACATCTTGTATTACATTGTATTGTTTGAAATCCGTGTTTTAGTTTGACATATATGCGCGTTTAAACTCGTGACAGATTCAGGTGTTGAGTGAGCAAATTGGTGCTGCTTAAATTTATACTGGGGTCAGTATTAAGGATGTTATTTTCAGCATTTATAGAAGCTTGTGTTATTGCTGTCGAATATGTAACGGAACGGGAATTGAACTCTGAGTATTATTTTTGTATAGGTGGATTTTGTTTATAGTCTTATTGTGTAATCACGATTACACCAGTGTTAGTGTGTGATATTGGCTTTTGTCCGATTATAGTTTTGTCAGGATGAATGAATTGTATACTAGCTACAGCAAATCTCGGTATCTTGATCAATGAATGTCGACTAAAAAATGACCGAATAACCCAAAACCCTAGCCCATCTCTTCCTCCTACAGCCGCTTCTTGCAATTTCTGCCTCTCTTTGCCCTCCGATCCTTCCTTTCGATGGCCATCTTCCCTGGTGTGGGTTGGGGAGGTGCTGCTCTCTGCTCACCCAGATGGTCTCCTCTCCCGGCGGTCCCGGCCTTGGTGGCCGCCTCCGTCTGATGCCCCTTGTCGTCCCATTCTTGCCTTTCCCGTCCTCGCAGCACGTCAGGTGCCATTCTTGCCTTTCCCGTCCTCGCAGCACGTCAGGTGAGTTCTTCGGTGGTGGTGCGGTGGTGCTCGTTCCCTCTCCCAATGGGCTGGAGTTGGACTACTTCCTCGCTGTCCTGCCCCTTCCTCGCCGTCGACACCTGCAGGTGGTTCTCCCCGGTGTCTGCCTCGTATCCTCTCTGTTGTAGGGTTCGGTCTCCTGCAGGGTGGTCTGTTAGAATGCTGGTGGTGTTGTTCGATGGAGGTCCAGCTGCAGGTCCCGTCGGATCAGGTATGTTTTCTAGCCCTTTCGACTCTTAATCTTCCGATTTATGGCTGGTTTTGGGCGCTCTCGCGGTCCTGTGAATTAACATTAACTGTGGATTTTCTCTGGTTTTTGCTGTTTAGTTACCTATGGTTTTTGCTTAGTGAGGGATTGCGTGTTCTCCATCCTCATTTTTTACTTATTCTGTTGGCGGAAAGCCACATGAGCATCGGCGAAAGCCACATGAACATCGGCGAAAGCCACATGAACATTGGTGAAAGCCATTTGATCTACAGAAGTTGCAGTATCTGTGGATCAATCACAATAATTATCTTACCTTTTATTTGTATAAACTTAGCTGGAAACAGGTCTTTACTCTTTGCTTAGTTTATACATTCTGCAGAATCTTTTATTTCAACACTGAACCAACCCTTGAACCTATCATTGACAAGTTATGTACTTCCACTGGGACTCTATCTATAACTTCTGATTTCAAATACTGCCATTCGACTATAAAGTTTGATGTGATTATTTTGAACATCCTGAACAATTTCTGGCAACTAATATGCAGGAAAGTTTTTGACTTGATCAACTTAAAAATACATGCATCTTATAGTAATTTACAGACCAATTGTTATACGCATGAGCACATTACTTTGAACCTTGATGTGATCATGTTGAACATCCTGAACAATTTCTGGCAACACTTATGCAGGAATTTTTTTGAATTGATCAACATAAAAATACATGCATCTTTTACTAAGGAACAGATCAAAAGTTATTCATATGAGCATATTTTTGACAAAAATTCTGATGGCCTTTCTTCGGTTTTAGAAGTCACATACAGAATCTATGAAATCTACAATCGGAAAGATTACAGTTCAAATCCAGCATACATCACTTGTAATATAACTCAAATGGACTCTAAAATTTACATTGATCAGGGCCCAACAATCCGATTGATTCGGGCTCTTAGTCTAAATTTGGAAAACTGGAATACTAACAACTTGGGCCATAGCAATCCCCAGTCTGTAGCAGACTACAATTACAACTTATTATGAATATCAGATATTGGAATGTTCGAGGCATTAACCATCCAAACTTTACTACTCATATAAAATATATTCAGAGACTAAATAGACTTGACATTCTTAGCTTATCGGAAACAAAATCTATGAATAATCCAACCACAGAAGAAATTAAAAGGTTAGGATTCGATAAATGCTTCACCTGTCCAGCTGATGGTACTAAGGGAGGTTTATGGGTCCTAATCAAGAACTCTTTTGCAACTCGAACCATTTCCTTATACAAAGCTATTAACAATACTATTTTTCTAATCTGTAACATTAATAATATTAACTTTATACTAGTTCTTCTATATGCTCCATCTAGAGACCACTTAAAAAATGATTACTGGAATTTTGTCAAAGAGGAAATTATGGATTTACACCTTCCATGTGTTCTAATGGGTGATTTCAATGATATCCTTTCTCCATTAGACAAACTTGGAGGTATAAATCCTTACTTAAGAAATTTTGACCGACTAAACAACCTTATTACAGACCTAGGGCTCATAGATACAAATTTTGAAGGATTTCCTTTTACTTGGAGGAAAACTAGAAATTTTGATCAAAACATTTTCGAACGACTTGATAGAGTACTCATTCATGCCTCACTTACCCAGTTATCTAATAATAACGCGGTAAAACATCACCCTTTCTCCTCCTCGGACCATTGCTTAATTACAATCACTCTTGGCAACAAATCTAGTTCTATCAAACTTCCTTTTAGATATGAACAAACCTGGGGCGATATTAAATCCTTTGAAGCCTTGGTTAATAAAGTTTGGAAATATAAACTTACTGGATCCTATATGTTTAAATTCTCTCAAAAACTGCGCATTCTTAAATCTTACGCTAAAAATTGGGCTAAGAAAAATATCAATCACAACTTTTCTCAATTCACAAATTCAGAAAAGATACTCGAAAATCTTTACTCTCAGTGGTTACAAGACCCCGGGAACAATTACCTCAGTAGAAAAATAAAAAATCATTCGGATAGACAAGCAGCTCTTCTGAAATTCAATAATAAATTCTGGAAAAGAAGAGCCAAGATTAAGCACCATGCTCTTAATGACCAAAATACTAAGTACTTTCACTCCATAGCTAAGATCAAAACATATCGTCAAGCTATCCATTCCTTTCAGACAAAGAATAATACTATACTCTATTCTCAAGAAGAAATCTCGGAGAACATTACCTCAAAATTAGCAAGTAGATTAACTTCCAACCCAAACACATCTATCTCGATGGCAGAACTTTCTATTATCCCTGCGCTCATTTCGGATGAGGAAAATCTACAACTTACCAAAATTTCAACTCTTGCTGAAATTAAAACTGCAGTTTTTGAGCAACCTCCGGATAAAACCCCGGGCCTTGACGTGTTTCCAATTGACTTCTATAAAAGATTCTGGAAATACATATCACCATCCCTCTTTGAAGCTATAAAAGCTTTCTTTCATTCTGGACATCTATTGGCGCACTGGAACCATTCGTTTATAGCCCTAATACCTAAGAAGGATGTACCTATAAACATCAATGATTATAAGTCTATTGGACTATGTAATTCATCTTATAAGATTATATCAAAAATTCTGGCTAACCGACTAAAAACTTTACTTCCAAAAATTATCTCTCCTTTCCAAAGTGGATTTGTGGAAGGTCGAATAATCCATGACAATATATTAGCTGCTCATGAAATTTTCCACACTTTCTACAAGCACAATAAGAAGAAGAATAATCTTATGGATGTAAAGATAGACATGGAAAAAGGCTTATGATAAATTGGATTGGAACTTTCTCTTCAAAGTTCTTAGCAAATTTGGTTTTTCGAACAAATGGATAGCTCTCATCAAACAATGCATCACTACTCCTCGAATTTCTGTTTTAGTTAATAACCAACCAGAAATGGAATTTGAGCCGACATGTGGACTACGTCAAGGTGACCCCATCGCTCCCTTTCTTTTTATACTTGCTATGGAATTTTTTGCCAGACAAATGACAAAGGTAGCAGCTGAACCGGACGGTCATATAGGCATTTCTCTTGTTCCCAATGGAAGCATAATTCCTTTCCTTAGCTTTGCTGATGATACTATTATCTTTGTTGAAGCTAAAATCCAGAACATAGAATTCATTAAAGATTTTCTCTTCAAATTCTCTAAACAAAGTGGTTTAAGCATAAACTTTAATAAAAGTTCTATCCAATTCTCCAAAGGCCTTACGCGTAATTCTCAACTTACTTTAGCTTCTCACCTTAATATTCCCATTACTACTAAGCTGGAAAAGTACCTAGGCATTCCAATTGTTAACGACCATGTATGTAAAAATCTATTCGATGATTACATTACTAACCTTAAAAAACAACTAGCAAAATGGAAAGCAAATACATTATCCCAAGCTGGTCGAATACAACTAATTCAATCTAATCTTTCCTCGAAACTAAATTATCTTATGCAATGCTTCTATCTTCCCAAAGGCCTCTGTCTGGAAATAGATGACATTCACAAGAAATTCTTCTGGAACAAGAGCACGGAACATTATCACCCACTTATTAGCTGGGATAAGATCTGTAAGCCCAAAGAGGAAGGTGGAGTGGGGCTTCGTCTCTCTCAGGAGAATAACGGAGCGCTACAAATGAAACTTTTATGGAAAATTTTAAGTAACCCTAACTCTCTATAGACCTCTATAATTTATGAAAAATACCTTCATAATGATAATATTCTTAATATTGATAGAAAACCATCCTCTTCATGGCAATTTAACCGTTTACTCCTTCTTAGAGATAAGTTTAAGAAACTTATTAGATGGAAAATTGGAAATGGATCTGTTATTAAATTCTGGACTGACAATTGGCACCCGACTATTGATCTCTCACTTTACAGAGGTACTAATGACAATAATATTACACTGAACTATTTCTGGACCCCGGATAAACAATGGAATTCGGAACTTCTTAAATCTCTCCTCCCGCATCAAGTAGTAGATCAAATAGAAACAATATATATTCCTAAATTTGCAACTGAAGATAAGCTGATTTGGTCTCCCTCCTTGGATGGAGATTTCTCTTCACAACCAGCTTTCAGTGCTTCTAGAAACACTAGCAACAATTCCCTCTCTTTTAACTACTGGAAACTTAACCTCCCTCCTAAAATTAAAAATTTTCTCTGGAAAGCTTGTTCTGACAGTCTTGCGACTACAGAAAGACTTAACAGATTCTTCCACCGGGTATTTGATCAATGCGCTTTATGCGGCAGTGAATATGAAATGACCAATCACATTTTCTTTAACTGCTAATTTACCATAGAATTATTTTTATACTTAGAAAATAAACTGGGACTCTCCTTCTCTCTCTCTGATTCAGGAGATTTTCTCACATCCATCCAAAATTTTAGAAATTCTAATACTAATATCCCTCTAGCCTTTTTCATCTGGTGGAATATTTGGCAAACTAGAAATAACATAATCTTCAGAAGAATGGACAATCAGAGGAAAGACCTTTTCAACACTATTATCACAACAACACTCACTCAAGAAAAGCTTTGGAATAACAATGATATCAGAAACCATCATAAGAACAATAGTAATACTAATTTTTCTCATAATATTAAGAAATCTTATAATAATAATTGGAAAAAACCCCCTCGTAATTGGATCAAAGTTAACTTTGATGGTGCCTATAAAGATCAATCCGGACATATAGCTTACATTATTAGAAATCAATTGGGTACTATTATTCATGCCGATGCTCGTAAAGTTCAAGCTAATAGTGCTCTCCAGGTCGAAGCTTTGGCCGCTGCTGTGGCTGTCAAAGCTGCTCTTGACTTGGGCCACCCTCTAGTCATCATCGAAGGTGACAATCTTACAGTTATTAACAGCCTAAAGCGTACGTGGAAAGTACCCTGGGAAATTGCAGCTATTATTCAGGACATTCACATCTTGAGCTCTGCATTCCAAGCAACGAAGTTCAACCACACAAGACGCTCCAGCAACAAGGCAGCAGATTTCCTCACTAAATCAAGATGGACGTCTTCCTTTATCTCTGATGTAATTAAGAACTTTGATACTATCATTACTACTATTAGACAGGATAGCTGTCTCCATCAAAATACCTCTAGAATCTGGGAATTTGTAAAGATCATCCGCTCTGATAATTTAGGCCATCTTCAGTGAATGAAGGGCCTTTGTATTGTATGTTCAAAAAAAAAAATGACCGATACTAAGCTGATGAAGCACGGGTTATAAACTGTGTATATTGTATATGGCAGATCTTTTTGATGAATTTTCTTGGATTAGAGGAGGTCTATGCGTGGGATGAAATATTAAGTTCAATATTGATTATTACTAAAATATTTAATTATTTTTTTTTGCAAAGAAAAAAACCCAGAGAAATATATAGTTTTATAGTAATATCTAAGTTTTTTTATGAAGGTAGAATGCCCATAGAGAAGAAAGCTTAGTTGTGTAGGTGTGGTACAAGTCTTAAGAGTGAGATTAACTAATATACAATTGGTGTATACTATTGGAATTGATATGTATCTAATTATCACGTATGTTTTCTCTAAACTAGCTTAGACCTTGATAACAATTTTTTTTGTATGTAAAACAACTCAAACTACAAATCCTTACGATACAATAATTCAAGTACGTGCGTGAATACCCATCAATGTAGCACAATGTGAAATTCTTTCTCCAAATGTGTCCCTACTTTCAAAAATTTATTAAGGAATATTTATTATAGATTCGATCTAACACAATTGAGAAAACAAAAGTCAATTCTTAATAAAATAACTATGTAGTTTCAGTAAGAAGGACATTCTTATAATGAACATTGATATATAACATTATGAAAAATATGATACCTAGCAATACAACATATTCACCATCTAATAAAAAAAATACATAAACTCAAGGTGATATCAAAATGACTTGATCAAATTCCTTTTATTTTCAACCAAGTGCGTAGATTTTTACTTTCAAGGGCAGAATATATTATTTTAAGAATGGTTTGAAAGTGCTTAAAAATCCATTTTATTATTAGGACTGAAGTAAAAGATGCATTAATGGGGAGATCACAATTGTAAATTTCAATTTTATATGTATTTATGTTATAATTTAATTAGTGATTATATGAAATTTACACACGCCATTCCCACCATGTGTTCCGTCACCCTTAATATCATTAAGTCTTGCAACTGTTCAAATTCCTCTCTCTAGGTTACAAATCATTCCGATTCTTATTGGCGTTACAAGGCTTATTTTGTATTGAAGATATTACTTATTTCATTGTTTATGACTTACATGAAGCTTCATGATCCATGTAGGCATGCTGGAAATTGTACACAATGTGTACAAATATAAAAAGGAACAACCAAAAACTATATAATTAGAAACTCTTGCGGATGAGACTCCAATGATTTAAAAGTCTAGATTGCATGTGAATTACAAAGATGACAAAGTATTGGATACTAAGACTTGAACTCTAATAAAAATATGTACTCCAGTAACACCTTCTTAATGTTGTGACCTTTTACTACCCCTCTATCCATGCATCTTAGCCCATCGAATAGGAGGAATAATTTAAAAAAGCAAGGTGTTTCAACTACCCTATTGCATGTCTTTCCCATAAAACTTCTATCAAGAGCAATAACTGGTCCGATAGTAATAAAACAGAGAAGACAAGTGGTGTATTGTGTAACTTTGAAGATAGTAATAAAATAGAGAAGACAAGTGGTGTATTGTTTTGGAATACGTATATATGACAGGCGTAAAACGGTCGCTGTTCCTATTAAAGATAATCCAAGTAAATAATCCACTAGTAAAGTGGTAAGTCGGAGTCGAATCCCAAGAGAGCCACAACGATAGTCTATTTCTTTCGTGTTACCTAGTAGTAACTAGGGGGGGGGGGTTGAATGTTGTAATCTAAAGTAACAATAATAAAACGGTAAATGTTGGATTTGTAAACTATTATGATGGAAAGCTCACTCTTTTAGCATCAGCGCATTATTCTTATGGAAAGTTGATCATTGAATTCTCTTAATTCTATATTCTTAATTATCTAATCCAGTTGTCCTACTCTTTGTTCGTAAATAGCAACTAGTCCAAATAGTCCTAGAAACCCTTGTCGTAAGCAATAACCAAAGAAATCCTAAGGTTCAAAAGCGCAACAGCATAAAGATCAAAGATAAGTAGGCCTATGCAATACCATTGGCAAATCACCGATACTCGCCATAGGTTTATAATATCTACAAAATAAGCACTCGCAAATAGTCTATGCAAATTCTGATTGCTACCTAAAAGACAAGACTTTTGAAATTGAATTATCAAGCCTAGCAATATGAATGAATAATAATCAACCTAGTTGTACAACTAGATCAAATCAAGATCAATCAATAGACAATAAAGCACAAGAGATCATAAAACAATGCTGAAATTATTATTAGAACATAAACATAAGAATTCTCACGAAACAAAAACAAGATAATGGGATAAAACGTTAGTATACTCCCTCGGGTTGCCTCCCGATCAGCGCCTTAGTTAACGTCGCGGCACGACGTAATCTAGCTCCTCAATTGTCCGTACCGGGCTCCTCAAGAGCCACCTCTTCAATTACCTCGTTGGAGAAACTTGCATGATAAGGTTTTAGCCGCTGACCGTTCACTTTGAAAGTGTTATGGTTGTCCTTGTCGAAAAGCTCCACCGCCCCGTGAGGAAAGACACGGGCTATCACAAAGGGCCCGCTCCATCTAGACCGCAGCTTACCTGGGAAGAGTTGAAGACGCGAGTTGTAGAGTAGTACCTTATCTCCCACATTGAAGGTCTTGCACAGTATGTTCTTGTCATGCCACGCCTTAGTTTTCTCCTTATATATTATCGCATTTTCGTATGCTTCTTGACGTATCTCCTCTAACTCATGCAGCTGTAGCTTCCGGTGCTCGCCAGCCTCGTTTATCTCCATATTACATTTCTGGACCGCCCACCATGCTTTATGCTCGAGCTCCACTGGCAGACATCCCTTTCCGAAAACAAGGCGGTATGGGGACATCCCAATGGGCGTTTTGTATGCGGTGCGATAGGCCCATAGTGCGTCATCAAGGCGGAAGCTCCAATCCTTCCTATTTGGAGCAACTGTCTTTTCCAACACCCCCTTGATTTGCCGATTTGAGACCTCGGCTTGGCCATTGCTCTGCGAGTGGTATGCTGTAGAGATTCGCTGGGTTACTCCATATTTCTTGAGTAGGGCGCTGACCGTCTTATTCTTGAAGTGGGTGCCCTAATCGCTGATAAGGGCCTTTGGGATTCCGAATCTAGCAAAAATGTTCTCTTTAAGAAAACCTGCAACTACTTTCGAATCATTAGTCCTGGTGGCTGTTGCCTCTACCCATTTGGAGACATAGTCCACCACCAGTAATATATATAGATTTCCAAAAGAGATAGGAAACGGTCCCATAAAGTCTATCCCACAAACATCGAAGATCTCACAAAAGACGAACGGTGTTTGCGGCATTTCATTCCTTCGGGATACTTTCCCAACCCTCTGGCACCTATCACAAGATTGACAAAAAGCATAAGCATCTCGAAAGATGTGTGGCCAAAAGAAACCTGTGTCAAGTACCTTCCTAGCAGTCTTATTGGGTCCGAAATGTCCCTCACATGCGTAAGAATTACAAAAAGAGAGGACATATTGTACCTCGTTATCCGGGAGACACCGTCGGATTACCTTATCCACGCAATGCTTCCACAAGTAAGGATCATCCCACACATAGTATTTGGCCTCACTCTTGATTTTGTCGCGTTGAGCTTTGGTGCAGGTAGGAGGAAATTCTTCTCGAACTAGGTAGTTCACTATGTGTGCGTACCACGGCTTGAGGGAGCGAAGAGTAAGCAATTGAGCTTCGGAGGTGGACCTAAATGATTCTGAGGGCAAGTCGCGGTCGAGATCCACATGTTGCGGTGACGACTTATCAATTGGGACCAAACCGCGCTCGCTATGGTCGGGTCGCGATCGAGACTCGTCAACTGGGCCTAAATCGCGGTTGCGATGTTGTTGTCGCGGTCGAGATTTCGTTCCAGTAATTTCCGATTTCGTATGAGGGGCCGTCATCTCGGTCGAGATATCTTGTCGCGGCCGCGACACGTGCAATTCCTGGGTGTAAAGGATATCAATTTGGCACAGGGACTCGTCCGGAAATTCGCCTAGCCACGGTCTTGCCTCTTCACCACCATCATGAACTATCCGGCTAAGATGGTCCGCCACGGAGTTCTCGGAACCCTTTTTATCCCGAATCTCCACATCGAATTCGCTTAACAATAAAACCCACCGGATGAGTCTAGGCTTTGATTCCTTCTTAGTCATGAGGTAATGGATAGCTGCGTGATCGGTGTGGACGATCACCTTGATGCCGAGTAGATATTGTCTGAATTTGTCTAGGGCGTAGACTACAGCTAGCAATTCCTTTTCGGTGGTGGAGTAGTTCTTTTGGGCGCCGCTCAGCGTCATTGACGAGTAGTAGATAACATGCATTGCTCGCCCCACTTTCTGGCCCAAAACAGCTCCTACAGCATAATCACTAGCATCACACATGATCTCGAATGGTAGAGACCAATCCGGCGCTTTGATGATAGGCGCAACAGTGAGGTGCGACTTTAAGGTGTTGAACGCAAGCTTACATTCATTGGTAAAGACAAAATCCACCTCCTTCTTCAACAACTCACATAGTGGTGTCGAGATCT
The DNA here is from genome assembly GCF_046119375.1 of Phyllobates terribilis. Classification (NCBI taxonomy): domain Eukaryota; kingdom Metazoa; phylum Chordata; class Amphibia; order Anura; family Dendrobatidae; genus Phyllobates; species Phyllobates terribilis. The sequence goes on along the minus strand of NW_027365801.1, from coordinate 43,121 downwards.
TGGAGAAGTCTTTTATAAACCTGCGATAAAAACCTGCATGTCCAAGAAAAAACAAACTTCGCGCACATTAGTAGGATAAGGTAAGGACTGAATTACTTCAATCTTCACCTTATCGAACTCAATTCCTTTAGAAGATACAATATGACCCAACACAATCCCGTGATTAACCATAAAATGATACTTTTCAGAATTTAACACCAATTAGTTTCTACACATCTTTGTAGCACAAGTGTCAAGTTATTCAAACATGCCTCAAACGAATCGCGATCGAGACATGTGGTTCGCGATCTGGCTCCAGTTCTCAGGGTCGGCATAAGTCGCGATCGCGACAGGATGGTCTCGGTCGAGACATTTCTACTGAGCCTAAGTCTCGACCGCGACATATAGTCTCGGTTGAGACATCTTCTCTGAGGCTGGATCTCGGTCGTGATACCTCCTCTCGGTCGTGATGTCTTCTCTCAAACTGGTCTTCGGTCTTCTATAAGCTTCGAGGCAGCTCGGCTTCGCCTCTTGGCTTCTCCATGGGTGTAGGCGTGGTATCTTCTCTCTAGCTCCATCTCGAATGCACTAAAATTGAGTACAAACGAGATCTCCGTAATAAAACCACAAAATACCGCTTATAAGCATCCCGCAAATCCATAAATGAACACCATACCGGATTCTGGGAATACCACTCATTAAGCACCTAAACACCACTAATCCTAAGCTAATAGTCGCTAGTTAACACCATATAATAAGCTCCTATCAATATACCTTGTAGAAGTGCTGCTAGGTTGGGTCCCTCTTGAAGCACAAATGATTTTAATCACTTTGAATTAGCAACTCTTGTATAATATAGAGATGGACATGTCAAGATGTTGAGTGAGGGAATTATAGAAACAACACACTACTTTAGATAAGAAGTACAAATCTCACTCTAATGCTAGTTTCTTTTCAAGCGATGCGATAAGAGTGTTGTTATTTAGATTGATATTGGATGCTTCTATCGAAACTTCTCTTATATTATATGTGTGGATTGCGTGGGTGATGGAGTCATGAGGGCCAGTAGATGAAGTATTGGTATGGTTGCAGATCATGTGGTAAAGGAGAGGAAGAGTTATCAATTCTATAGTAAATTATATGAACTCATGAGGATTTATTTCATGTGGGGGGATTGCTTCATGTTTAAATATAGTGGAAGGTGGAAGGAGTGAGAAAGTTGAAAGATATTGGTATGTATTACAATCAATTATCGTTTCAACTTAATATTTATCATTTTAACTATTTTTAGACGCTAATAAAATGAGTTTAAGAGGTTGTAATTAAATAAGAATGTGTAAAGATAATAACAGAAAAGGAAATAAGGGCTAAGCATTATAAGACGTTTCTACTGAGTAAAATTCTTGGGTCAAAGATGTTATGGTGGAGTATATAGAGTTAAAGGCAATTAATGGGGTGATGAGGGAGAGTACGAAACGTCACTACCATTCAAGCCGAAAAAGGATCCATATTTAATTTTCAACGTAACATTGAATGGTCAACAAGGGCATAAAATGGAATTTTAGAAGATATCAGTGCTAGGGTAAGAGAAAGAATATGAATTTTAAAGATGAGTCGGAGGTAATAAATTGACTCACAACTCAACTTTTATAGTATACTAGAAGGTTGTGGCCCGTGCTTTGCACGAGCTATAGTGAAAACTCGAATATAGATTATAATTTGTCCTTATTATATATTTTCTAAAGTGTATCATTAATAATTCATCTATGTGATGTTATTATTATACTTTGTTGTTGACATGAGACCCGAGTATAAATGATAATTCGTTCCTATTATATTTTTTCTATAGTGTATCATCAATACATTTTCTATGTGATCTTATTATTATACTTCGTGTTTATTTATTACTAATGAAATATTCTGTTATCTCTCTATTGATAGGGCTAAACCTACCCACAAGCGTATGGGATCAATTGTACCTTTTCAAGTGCCGTTCCCACGAGGACAAAGTAGTATCTTTTGTAACCAAACTAGTAATCTAAGTCTTAATAAGATAATTTGGTGATTATGCTACGGAAACTAGAAAACACAACTTTGAAAGATATGTGAATGAGAAGTATCTAGGATTAAGGATCACCACAACAACTTCTTGGTAGATTAAGAGATGCGTTTATCAAAGAATAGCATGAACTTGTTTGACGGTAAGCAATCAAATATATCTACTAATTCCTTTCAGACAATAATAGACGTATCTAAACTCCAACTAACAATCACTATCGCGCAAAGTTAATCAAGCTTAGACTAATATGCACTTAGAAACTAGAACTAGACCGAGTTAACATACACTTTCGTGCTCAGCTAAGTCCAACCTAACCTAGGTTTCTATGATTACTTAGATCTCTACAAGAACAAACAAGTCTATTCAGGTTCAATTCTAGGTAGTTCCAACATAAGCAATCTCCTTTCAGACTCATGCCATGTCCAATTGAAATCTATAGGTATCTCCTTTCAGACTCAACCTAATAGAATTCTAAAAGATTATCTCAATCTCAATAAGAGCCCTAGAATCAAATCAAACAAGGAACCATGCTATCAAAGACAAACACAAGAACAATATATACCAATTCATTGTTGGGATCATCCCAATCCTAGAAATATGGATTTAGCTATGCATAATGGGAGAAATAATCAAAAACATCATAAGAAAAGAGAAATTCATAGATCTAGATGAGAATAAGAGAAATACTTGATTCAATCTAGAGTAGAACACTCCCAATCTTGAGAAATCTTCAATAATCTCCACAAATTGCAAACTAGATTTTGAAAGTGGCTAAAAAGGGGTAGAGAGAGAGTTGGATAGATAGGTCTAAAATATGTTCTAAAACCCCCTTTTTATAACTCTCCAATGGTCATCCAAAAGTAACCCCCAAGAAGCCCAAGAGTTCCAAGGCAAAACACCAAATCTCGGAAGAGGGGCACCAAACTCGGGCTGATACTCGGCCGAGTAACGGGCCGAGTATCCCACTATTATGGTGCTGAATCATGGATACTCTAGCGGATACTTGGCCCAGTAAGAGGCCGAGTATCCCACTGTTGTGGCTCATCAAATGCAGCTCCGTCATGGATCCTTCCCGTCCTTCCTTGAGCCCTTCTTCCTTAGGTTCCCGCCTCGCTTATTCTTTGACTCGAACACCATTCCATGGACGCTCATGATCTCCAAATCACCTGTAATCATCAAACAAAAGAGTAGATACCGACTCTACAAAGAAAACTATGAAAATAAGATAAAACAACACTAGAAAGACGCAAAACGGCTCTACTAAGACGAAATAAACATGACCTAAACTAGACTAAAATGCATGCTATCATCTAAATATTTAGTTTTTGCAATAAAAGATTAGATCTATGTACTCCCTAATTTATATGGTTGATTTATAATTATAGAAACTAGAATTATATTGTAACCATATATTTAATGTAAAGAGTAATAATAAAATAAAAATACTATATGGATATTATTAGTCCGGTTTTAGTTGAGATACATTTCAAACGGTCCAATAACCCTATCTAATTGAGCCGAAGAAAATGATTCTATAAAGAAAAATTCAATAAAAGTACTATAGGAATATTAGTAGTCTGGTTTAGTCGAACTATATTTTGAACAGTCCAATAACCCTATCTAATTGAGTCCAAGAAAATGACAATCATTTACTTTCTACATATATAATAGGGTTTATATAAGTAACTCAGAATAATTAATGGCGTATCTAGTGTTTTTCTCATATGCTAAGTGGTGTATTTAATGACTATTAGGGGATTCATTTCGTATTTTTTGACACCCCTAAAATTATAGTATATAGGATAGTAGATTAGATTAGATTCATTCTCTCTTAAGGTCCATACAGTATGTATATTATCGTGTATTATTTTAGAAAATAATACATGGTGTATTAACTTGTTAAAAAACCCATTTGATATATTGTGTATTATATGTGTATTAAAAGAGCCAAATATAACCCAAATAAAAAGCTTGGATTCCCATCTTTTATGTATTATATATTCTCTTAAATCTATACAAGTATTATTGGTTATACCACATTATTTACTTCCCGATACCATTACTCCTCTTCTCTTATCGATCCAGATCCATAGCCTACTAATAGGCGATATCTTGCATAGCGCATCCATTGGTTATTAGCATGATATGTAGGTGATTTGGCGATGTTATGTGACGTGTTCCTGTAATCCGGAGCTCGTAGTGCAGTAACATTATTCATTAGGATTACAAACATAAGAAGGGAGACGAAGAGAAGATTGCCGTATAGAAGAAAGGGCGACCGCGCCGGAGCCACATAAGCCAGGGCGCTACCGCACCCATGGACAACGCGAACAGGCAGCTATTCATCGAGGAAGTTGGCGTGAGGGAACCAGGCACGACCGCGCCATGCTAGGGCGTGACTGCGCCCCTATTGGGTTGTGACACTCTTCTAGGCTTCGCGACCGGGATTGTTTCCGAGCCTTCGATTCTTGTAGAAGGAGTTACAGACTGGTCTTATTATTTTCAAATTTAGGTTATGAATAAAAGGAGTTTAGGGTTAAGACGTTAGCCACCTTCACCTTCTCATTCTCACTTTTCACTTTTCTATTTCTATGTTCTAGAGAATTATGTCACATTAGTTCTCTTTTGTTTCGTTCAATAGCTAAAGCCAACAGATTGATTTGGTTGTAAGACTTGGTTGTTTCATCTCTCTTGCTCTCAAACGTTATTGAATCTGATTTGTCTGTCTGGCTTGACCACCTAGGTAGAATTAACTTGTTCATATTGTTAGGGTTTGATTATTTCTAGTTGAAAGGTCATATCTTTAGGTAGCACAACAATTGCATGATCTAGTTGAGATTTTTATTGCAGAGAGGGATGATTTCATGTTAAATGTCGATTGAAATCAATTTTAGTGCATGCACCTATCTATTCCTGAGTTCATTACTTCTTTGTTATTAATCTTGATAGTTTCACGGTTATAGCTTCGTAAGGGTTGATAGAACTAGTTGGACTAATAGCTATATAAGAACAGGGATTAGGCCAACCATATGAATTGTTGAACTTAGATAATACGGATTTGACTCTGTTGCGCCCGATATAGACACCAACAAACCTCTTCATGATGATGAACGGTGATTTATGATACGGGAACGGAGCCCGTAAGAGCCGGATCTAGACACCAACGACCCTCAATTGATAGTGAATTTGATGATGGTCAACAAAGTTGCGAGCTCAATGTGTTTATTGTGTTTTAAACTCTCAAAATCGACCCAACCCCAATGAATCAACAAAGAGAGAAAGAACAAACCAAAAGGAAAAGGATAGGAAGCGAACAAACCGTGCACCGTGACCCAACCCATTGATCCTGATTGATCAAGAACCAAAATCACCTAAACACAACCCTTTCGCCTATAATTGATGGTTAGACTGACAAAGAACCGGACAACCGATGACTCAACCCATTGATCCTAACCGATACAAGAACCAAGTCAATCCGCATTTCGAGACCCATTCATCCAAGATCTAAATCCATATCACATCGTAACATACAATTCATCTCTCCAACTCTCCTGGAGAGGATGAAAGGGAGGACGCCAAACAGAAACAAACAACTTGTTTTTCTCAATTCAATTCAATGATGTGGGAACAAGGTGAATCGGAACATCATTAATAATGTGGGAACATCAATGGAATAAAGAACATCAATGAATTGAATTGAGAAAGGGTTGTGTTCAGGTGATTTCGGTTCTTGTATCGATTATGATCAATGGGTCGAGTCATCGGTTGTCCGGTTCTTCGTCAGTCTAACCATCAATTATAGGCGAAAGGGTTGTGTTCAGGTGATTTCGGTTCTTGGTCAATCAGGATGAATGGGTTGGGTCACGGTGCATGGTTTGTTCGCTTCCTATCCTTTTCTCTTTTGGTTTGTTCTTTCTCTCTTTGTTGATTCATTGTGGTTGGGTCGATTTTGAGAGTCTAAAACACAATAAACACATTGAGTTCGCAACTTTGTTGATCATCATCAAATTCACTATCAATTGAGGGTCGTTGGTGTCTAGATCCGGCTCGTACGGGCTCCGTTCTCGTATCAATTGGTATCAGATCCATTTGACACCAACCGCCGTCGGAGAGGAGTCTAAAACCACTATAGAAGTGCCGGAGATGAGCTATAACCGTCAAGGAGCCAGGCAAAATGTTCTCCAGAAACTGTATCCTGACTTCAGAAGATTCGTTCTCCCTCGTCCGAATTCGGAATCGGGTGATTTAAAGTTCCAGAGGTAGATCCAGATGTCTAGTTTCTTGTGGCAAAATTTGATCAAAATCCGTGGAGTTATTTGCGAGTTATAGCCATTTTCCTGAGGTATGTCAATCCTTACCGAGAACCAAAACTGCATACATGTACAATCCGGTTCAAGGAGGAAAAGCGACAGTTTTGGTAGATCATAACTGCCTCCTACAACCACTCATTCCATCATTGAATAACCGTGAGTTACTAGGCTCAACCTCCCCACGTTCTAGGCCATCATTGCCACTACAAGTCGGTTTTAAAACTGCCCATAACTGTCATAACTGCTATAAACTGCTCAGAGGATGACTTCAGCAGGATCGTTCTCTCTCGTATTGGCTCGGAATTGAGTGATTTAAAATTCCAGAGTTAGATAAGAGAATATAGTGTCTTCCATCAAAATTTGAGATGATTATATGGAAAAGATCGTGAGTTACTACGTTTTTATTGAGAGTATACAAACAGGTAACTGCTACAAACTGCTCCTATCCTAACTTCAGAAGGCTCTTTCTCCCTTGTCTGGACTCGGAATTGAGTGATTTAAAATTCCAAAGTTAGATAGAAAAATCTAGTTTCGTCCTTCAAAGTTTTACGTGATTCTATGAAATGGATCGAGAGTTATAACAATTTTACTCGGAGTATGCAAACAGATTTCTGAAGAATTCAGCAAAGGGAAGTTCATGGATTAAGATTCGAGGACGAATCTCTTTAAAGAAGGGGAGAATGATGTGGGAACATCAATGGAATCAATGAGAGAATGATTCAAAGATGAAGATGATCTACAACTTAGCTTAATGTTGAATTTAATGTGTTTTTCTATGTATTTTAAGTGTATTTGTTTGGATCCGGTTCACCTTGTTTTTAGAGCCGGTTCACTTGTTTTATTTCCATCTGTTTAGGAGTTAGTTTTCCATTTAGTGAACCGGTTTGGTTCACCTTGTTGGCCAGCCATTTTGGCTATTTAAGGGTCATTAGTCATTTGTATTAGAGACGTTGAATTGAATTGAGAAAAACAAGTTGTTTGTTTCTATTTGGCGTCCTCCCTTTCATCCTCTCCAATGGAGAGTTGGAGAGATGAATTGTATATTACGATGTGATATGGATTTAGATCTTGGATGAATGGGTCTCGCAATGCAGATTGACTTGGTTCTTGTATCGATTATGATCAATGGGTCGAGTCATCGGTTGTCCGGTTCTTCGTCAGTCTAACTATCAATTATAGGCGAAAGGGTTGTGTTCAGGTGATTTCGGTTCTTGGTCAATCAGGATTAATGGGTTGGGTCACGGTGCACGGTTTGTTCGCTTCCTATCCTTTTCCCTTTTGGTTTGTTCTTTCTCTCTTTGTTGATTCATTGTGGTTGGGTCAATTTTGAGAGTCTAAAACACAATAAACACATTGAGTTCGCAACTTTGTTGATCATCATCAAATTCACTATCAATTGAGGGTCGTTGGTGTCTAGATCCGGCTCGTAAGGGCTCCGTTCCCGTATCAATTGGTATCAGAGCCATTTGACACCGACCGCCGTCGGAGAGGATTCTAAAACCACTATAGAAGTACCGGAGATGAGCTATAACCGTCAACGAGCCAGGCAAAATGTTCTCCAGAAACTGTATCCTGACTTTAGAATTTTCGTTCTCCCTCGTCCGAAGTCGGAATCGGGTGATTTCAAGTTCCAGATGTAGATCCAGATGTCTAGTTTCCTGTGGAAAAATTTGATCAAAATCCATGGAGTTATATGCGAGTTATAGCCATTTTACTGAGGTATGTCAATCCTTACCGAGAGCCAAAACTGCATACATGTACAATCCGGTTCAAGGAGGCCCAGCGACAGTTTTGGTAGATCATAACTGCCTCCTACCACCACTCTTTCCATCATTGAAGAACCGTGAGTTACTAGGCTCAACCTCTCCACGTTCTAGGCCATCATTGTCACTACAAGTCGGTTTTAAAACTGTCCATAACTGTCATAACTGCTATAAACTGCTCAGAGGATGACTTCAGCAGGATCGTTCTCTCTCGTATTGGCTCGGAATTGAGTGATTTAAAATTCCAGAGTTAGATAAGAGAATATAGTGTTTTCCCTCAAAATTTGAGATGATTATATGGAAAGGATCGTGAGTTACTACGTTTTTATTGAGAGTATACAAACAGGTAACTGCTACAAACTGCTCCTATCTTAACTTCAGAAGGCTCTTTCTCCCTTGTATGGACTCGGAATTGAGTGATTTAAAATCCCAAAGTTAGATAGAAAAATCTAGTTTCATCCTTCAAAGTTTTACGTGATTATATGAAATGGATCGAGAGTTATAACGATTTTACTCGGAGTATGCAAACAGATTTCATAAGAATTCAGCAAAGGGAAGTTCATGGATTAAGATTCGAGGACGAATCTCTTTAAAGAAGGGGAGAATGATGTGGGAACATCAATGGAATCAAGGAGAGAATGATTCAAAGATGAAGATGATCTACACCTTAGCTTAATGTTGAATTTAATCTGTTTTTCTAAGTATTTTAACTGTGTTTGTTTGGATCCGGTTCACCTTGTTTTTAGAGCCGGTTCACTTGTTTTATTTCCTTATGTTTAGGAGTTAGTTTTCCATTTAGTGAACCGGTTTGGTTCACCTTGTTGGCCAGCCATTTTGACTATTTAAGAGTCATTAGTCATTTGTATTAGAGACGTTGAATTGAATTGAGAAAAACAAGTTGTTTGTTTCTATTTGGCGTCCTCCCTTTCATCCTCTCCAATGGAGAGTTGGAGTGATGAATTGTATGTTACGATGTGATATGGATTTAGATCTTGGATGAATGGGTCTTGCAATGCGGATTGACTTGGTTCTTGTATCGATTAGGATCAATGGATCGAGTCATTGGTTGTTCGGTTCTTCGTCAGTCTAACCATCAATTATAGGCGAAAGGGTTGTGTTCAGGTGATTTCGGTTCTTGATCAATCAGGATCAATGGGTTGGGTCACGGTGCACGGTTTGTTCGCCTCCTATCCTTTTCCCTTTTGGTTTGTTCTTTCTATCTTTGTTGATTCATTGGGGTTGAGTCGATTTTGAGAGTCTAAAACACAATAAACACATTGAGTTCACAACTTTGTTGATCATCATCAAATTCACTATCAATTGAGGATCGTTGGTGTCTAGATCCGGCTCGTACGGACTCCGTTCCCGTATAAATTGGTATCAGAGCCATTTGACACCAACCGCCATCGGAGAGGAGTCTAAAACCACCATAGAAGTGCCGGAGATGAGCTATAACCGTCAAGGAGCCAGGCAAAATGTTCTCCAGAAACTGTATCCTGACTTCAGAAGCTTCGTTCTCCCCTCGTCCGATTTCGGAATCCGGTGATTTCAAGTTCCAGAGGTAGATCCAGATGTCTAGTTTCCTGTGAAAAAAATTTGAGCAAAATCCATGGAGTTATAGCCATTTTCCTGAGGTATGTCAATCCTTACCGAGAGCCAAAACTACATACCTGTACAATCCGGTTCAAGGAGGAAAAGCGACAGTTTTGGTAGATCATAACTGCCTCCTACCACCACTCTTTCCATCATTGAAGAACCGTGAGTTACTAGGCTCAACCTCCCCACGTTCTAGGCCATCATTGCCACTACAAGTCGGTTTAAAACTGCCCATAACTGTCATAACTGCTATAAACTGCTCAGAGGATGACTTCAGCAGGATCGTTCTCTCTCGTATTGGATCGGAATTGAGTGATTTAAATTTCCAGAGTTAGATAAGAGAATATAGTGTCTTCCCTCAAAAATTTGAGATGATTATATGGAAAGGATCGTGAGTTACTACGTTTTTATGAGAGTATACAAACAGGTAACTGCTACAAACTGCTCCTATCCTAACTTCAGAAGGCTCTTTCTCCTTTGTCTTGACTCGGAATTGAGTGATTTAAAATCCCAGAGTTTGATAGAAAAATTTAGTTTCGTCCTTCAAAGTTTTACGTGATTCTATGAAATGGATCGAGAGTTATAATGATTTTACTCGGAGTATGCAAACAGATTTCGGAAGAATTCAGCAAAGGGAAGTTCATGGATTAAGATTCGAGGACGAATCTCTTTAAAGAAGGGGAGAATGATGTGGGAACATAAATGGAATCAAGGATAGAATGATTCAAAGATGAAGATGATCTACACCTTAGCTTAATGTTGAATTTAATGTGTTTTTCTAAGTATTTTAAGTGTGTTTGTTTGGATCCGGTTCACCTTGTTTTTAGAGCCGGTTCACTAGTTTTATTTCCTTCGGTTTAGGAGTTAGTTTTCCATTTAGTGAACCGGTTTGGTTCACCTTGTTGGCCAGCCATTTTGGCTATTTAAGGGTCATTAGTCATTTGTATTAGAGACGTTGAATTGAATTGAGAAAAACAAGTTGTTTGTTTCTATTTGACGTCCTCCCTTTCATCCTCTCCAATGGAGAGTTGGAGAGATGAATTGTATGTTACGATGTGATATGGATTTAGATCTTGGATGAATGGGTCTCGCAATACGGATTGACTTGGTTCTTGTATCGATTAGGATCAATGGGTCGAGTCATCGGTTGTCCGGTTCTTCGTCAGTCTAACCATCAATTATAAGCGAAAGGGTGTGTTCAGGTGATTTCGGTTCTTGATCAATCAGGATCAATGGGTTGGGTCACGGTGCACGGTTTATTCGCTTCCTATCCTTTCCCCTTTTGATTTGTTCTTTCTCTCTTTGTTGATTCATTGGGGTTGGGTCGATTTTGAGAGTCTAAAACACAATAAACACATTGAGTTCGTAACTTTGTTGATCATCATCAAATTCACTATCAATTGAGGGTCGTTGGTGTCTCGATCCGGATCGTACGGGTTCCGTTCCCGTATCAATTGGTATCAGAGCCATTTGACACCAACCGCCGTCGGAGAGGAGTCTAAAACCACCATATAAGTGCCGGAGATGAGCTATAACCGTCAAGGAGCCAGGCAAAATGTTCTCCAGAAACTGTATCCTGACTTCAGAAGCTTTGTTCTCCCTCTTCCGAAGTCGGAATCGGTGATTTCAAGTTCCAGAGGTAGATCCAGATGTCTAGTTTCCTGTGACAAAATTTGAGCAAAATCCAAGGATTTATAGCTATTTTCCTGAGGTATGTCAATCCTTACCGAGAGCCAAACTACATACCTGTACAATCCGTTCAAGGAGGTCCAACGACAGTTTTGGTAGATCATAACTGCCTCCTACCACCACTATTTCCATCATTGAAGAACCGTGAGTTACTAGGCTCAACCTCCCCACGTTCTAGGCCATCATTGCCACTACAAGTCGGTTTTAAAACTGCCCATAACTGTCATAACTGCTCAGAGGATGACTTCAGCAGGATCGTTCTCTCTCGTATTGGCTCGGAATTGAGTGATTTAAAATTTCAGAGTTAGATAAGAGAATATAGTGTCTTCCCTCAAAATTTGAGATGATTATATGGAAAGGATAGTGAGTTACTACGTTTTTATTGAGAGTATACAAACAGGTAACTGCTACAAACTGCTCCTATCCTAACTTCAGAAGGCTCTTTCTCCCTTGTCTGGACTCGGAATTGAGTGATTTAAAATTCCAAAGTTAGATAGAAAAATCTAGTTTCGTCCTTCAAAGTTTTACGTGATTCTATGAAATGGATCGAGAGTTATAACAATTTTACTCGGAGTATGCAAACAGATTTCGGAAGAATTCAACAAAGGAAAGTTCATGGATTAAGATTCAAGGACGAATCTCTTTAAAGAAGGGGAGAATGATGTGGGAACATCAATGGAATCAAGGAGAGAATGATTCAAAGATGAAGATGATCTACACCTTAGCTTAATGTTGAATTTAATGTGTTTTTCTAAGTATTTAAGTGTGTTTGTTTGGATCCGGTTCACCTTGTTTTTAGAGCCGGTTCACTTGTTTTATTTCCTTCGGTTTAGGAGTTAGTTGTCCATTTAGTGAACCGGTTTGGTTCACCTTGTTGGCCAGCCATTTTGGCTATTTAAGGTTCATTAGTCATTTGTATTAGAGACGTTGAATTGAATTGAGAAAAACAAGTTGTTTGTTTCTATTTGTCGTCCTCCATTTCATCCTCTCCAATGGAGAATTAGAGAGATGAATTGTATGTTACGATGTGATATGGATTTAGATCTTGGATGAATGGGTCTTGCAATACGGGTTGACTTGGTTCTTGTATCGATTAGGATCAATGGGTCGAGTCATCGGTTGTCCGGTTCTTCGTCAGTCTAACCATCAATTATAGGCGAAAGGGTTGTGTTCAGGTGATTTCGGTTCTTGATCAATCAGGATCAATGGGTTGGGTCACGGTGCACGGTTTGTTCGCTTCCTATCCTTTTCCTTTTGGTTTGTTCTTTCTCTCTTTGTTGATTCATTGTTGTTGGGTCGATTTTGAGAGTCTAAAACACAATAAACACATTGAGTTCGCAACTTTGTTGATCATCATCAAATTCACTATCAATTGAGGATCGTTGGTGTCTAGATCCGGCTCGTACGGGTTCTGTTCCCGTTTCAATTGGAGATTGGAGCCTGAGTTGTATTGTTCTGGTGTGAGATGGGTTAGATTACTCAATTTAGGGTGTTTATGCATCATTTGTACTTGTGTTTTGGATTTCCTAGGCTATGGTGCTCTGCATCGTTGTATTTGTGTCTCGGTCCTCGAGTTGTGGTGCTTTGCATCGTTTGTACTTGTGTCGTAGCTAGCATCCGTGGTGCTTTGCATCGTTGTGTTTATGTTTTACATCGTCTAGCCATCAATTCTATAGATGAGAGGGTTATGTTCTTATTTGGATTCGGTTCTTGGTCGATCTACTTCATGGGTTGTACCCATACTGTGATATTGGTTCTTGGCTGGTTGTATAAATGGGTTGGTTCAATGGGTGCATAGTTTGCTCGCCTCCTATCTTTCCTTTCCTTGTTCTAGTTTTTGTTTGAGAGTTTGAATCAGTTTAGAGAGTCTAAATACCTTAAACACATCAAGTTTCGCAGCTTTGTTGTTCATCATCAAGTTCTTCATTATTTGAGGGTCATTGGTGTCTAGATCGGGCTCGACGGGGTTCATTCCCGTATCAATTTACAAAACAAAACTGCAAAATTGATACGTTTAATGTGGATTTGACTCTCAAACTGACTCAACACTCAAAGAAACAACAAGGAAAGGGAAAGACAGTAGATGAATAAACTAGTCAACAAGACAATCAACCCTATGAGAACAAAGCTCATAGAACCTAGAATCTATGAAGAAGTAACCCTTTCATCTATAAAGTGATGGATAGATTGATGAAGAACCCAATTCAAACAATGATGCAACCCATGAACTCAATTTAACAAGAACCACACCAAATGATGAACGAACCCATTTATCTTGCATCTAGATCCATCTCACACCTAACCATACAATTCACTTCTCCAAAATGTTTACTGGAGAAGATGAAAGGAGGATGTCTAACTAAGCTCACCAATCTGGTTTTCATTTCAATTCAACATGAAAAAACATACAAGGGAGAAGGCTTTAAATAGTCCAAGGTGAATCACTATTACACCGGCCTTTTAATGTTTAAAACTGAACCCAAACTAAACTAAAATGGAAGCAAATGAACCCGCCCTGAAAGACAATGATCCGGATGCAAACAAACACACAATACAACCTTATTAAAACACATTAAATTTAACAAGTAATATAGTTTAAAATCATCATCTTCTTCTTCAATCCTCCTCTTCTAGCCATCCATATCAAGGAGCTTGATCAATGGCCTTTCTCTTAGTTCACAGCCTTGTGGTTGGACCATCTTGATACTCCTTTGATGCTCTTGATGCTCCCGCATCATTCTCTCCTTCTTTTGAGAGATTCGTCCTCAAATCTACAAGGTTCTCATCGCCCAGATCATATGGAATTAGATCAAGCACGCTAACATAAAGGCCTTAGCCATTAAGATCAAGGTCCTTTGATGCTCTTGATGCTCATGCATCATTAGGATTTATAGTTGTCAATGATCAACCTATCGATCTATTGTGTGGATGTTTGTTGAATGAAGCGTTTTCTCATCATATTACATTTACAATCAATATTAGTTCATTCATTTTAGAATTCATAATCTGACTCCCTGTGGGATTCTACCCTTGCTTGCCTCTATATTATTTAGAGTTGCTAGTTAGGATTACTTTGATTGTGCACAATAACTTTTAGCCTCGTCACCTACTCCTCCTTTTCGATTGATTTCCAAAGATCCACGAGGAATTGATTCGTCCTCCTCCTCCTCATGTTCCATCTCTTTCGTTCCTCTTCCTAGCTAGTTCAATTAATAACCTGCAGATCCCCATTTTCCTGTCCAGTTGCAGATTCTCCTCTTCATGGGAACAAGAAATCAACATTCGTTGTTGTTCTTCGTCAAGTGAATCGATAATCTCATCTTGTTGTTCTTCCTGGGAACTGGAGATCGACAATTTTTCCGTCCAGTTGCAGATTTGCCATTTTTTCGGCACTCTCTTTGTGGTCTTCACTGTTGTTCTTCATCAAGTGAAGAAGCAATTCATCCTTTCAGAAACTGGAGAGAGAAAGAAAACTCACTAGAGAGACTAGCGGAATCTAGGAGCACCGGAGAGACGCATCCCGGAGAGACGCATGCGGCAAGACAGAATTTGGGTGAAGAGTTGTCTTCACCTTAGGGCTCGAGATTAGGACTGCGGCGTATCGATTGGGGTTGAGAGAGAAATGATGGCGAGGGTCATAATTAGGTTATTTGGAAGGCAATTTTGGAAATTTTTGTGATTATTTATATAATATAATACATTACATACTGAACAGTTGTTACAGAATAATACACTAATTTGATCTTCAGCCACAACTTATTTCAGACATAATTTATTTCAGAAAATAAGTTTCAGACACATAATATCCTATTTCAACTTCAAATGCAATAATACACAGTTATACCGAAGGGACCCTTTGTTTAAAGTTTTGCAAGCTGGTATCAAACATGTCCTAAATCAACACAATTTTTAGCCTACCAGTGATATTAAAGCTATAAGAACTAGAACATGAATAATCTAGAATGATAAAAAGAGTTTTTTGAATAAAAACTACTCTATTTTTTCATCTTATTGTTTCTTCAAAATTTACATAAAAGATTATCATGAGGGAGTCCAACATCAATCCATACGTGTTGGTTTAAGATAGAGTGTGTAAATATCTAGATCAATCGTTCCGCTTGTTTTGATGATTATAAGCATAAGTATTTGATGTTCATTGTGTGTAATAAGCTTTCCAGGAATATCTCGAGGAGTTAAGAGAGTATCTTTGACACAAGCAGACTAGCTTAATCCATGAGGAGACTATCTTGAGGCCTAGCGGGGAAAGAGAGTCTTGCCAAGGCAGAGTTGAAGAAATAAAGAAGAAAATAAAAACCGAGGTGATGAGTTGTGAAGACGGAAGGACTAGCTAAATCGAAGAGAGTCGTTGTGAGCTAGTGGACCGCGCTTCAAACTCAAAGAGAGTGTACAAATGATCAAGTGCCAACAAGTGAAGTCCTACGAAGGAATCTTGCACCAGCGCGTAGTTAATTCGTGCGCAGTGAAGGGAAGGCCGAGAAGCTAAGGATAGGAGAATGTGTTTCACTTATGGATAGTTATGAACGGGGATCGCCAAGCTGGACGAATGAAGGAAGCGCTAGTGGTGTGGAGAGGATTGCCAACGTGGACAAAACAGTTACTCAAGAGAAGAAGCACAAAACGTGTGGAATCGTTGATGCGCTCCAGGGAAGGATTGGTTACACGGATTGCCAACGTGGACTTCTTCATTGCCATAGATTATAGATTTGCTTTACTTGGAGAATAAGTTTAGGAATGCTATAACTATGTACAATATGTGATGTTAGGCACATGAGCTGAGAAGATCAAAAGAGAGCTAAAGGCTTTAGAGAGAAAGCTAGATAGATGAGTTCTTACGGCAAACCTCGCTTGTTGAGAGGAGAAAGAAAGAGCGAATTGGAAAGAGTGTTAGCTAGAGGAAAGATACTCTTTTCCAAGGTCGCATGAGGTTAGAGTGTGTTCTAACCTCACGCGAATAAGGAGGAGTTCTCTATCCCCTTCAACGCTGAACCGAAGAAATCAAGCGTGGCTCAATGACTAATACACATCTCTTTCATTCTTATCTTACATGAGGTGTACATTTATGTGGTAACAATTTGCTTTAATCAAAGCGAGTCTCATTCATGGAACAACTACATTTATATTTTTAAGCGAGACTCATATATGTTCAAGCGAGTCTTTGAGGACTTCAAACGACTCTTTATTGAACTCGATGAACTACATCTTATACTTCCAGAAGAGCAAATAGCAACACTATATCTTTTCTAAGGTGCTTTGCTTGAATATTTTTCTACGCCTTGGGCTTTTGCTGGATTTTCTATCTTATCTTATTAGATGAAACAAGATATGTGTTGTAAGTTTCTCTTATTCTTTGACTATGAATTAATGCAGTTTAATTCTACTTTGGGGACTTTAGTTGGATTGTGTTGCTTGCTTGCTTGCTTTTCATGTTTATATACTTCACAAGCCAGTCTAGCTAAGGTAGTATATTGCACTTAAGGTGTTGATTATAGTCTTAGCAAACTGCATGCTCTTCTTGGTGCCACAAATAGAGAATGGTGATAGTCTTCTTGCCTTATTACATGCCTAAGAAATGATCCATTCCTACGATGTCCCTTGTCTAACATTAATGTAACGCTTCCTTATTCCCCTGATAAACTCCACAATAAGAAGTATTAATTTCTATGTAAAAGCCAGTTACCCTCTTATGCACATACGTTATATAATCACTATATGCTGAGTGTGAGTGTGTTATGTCCCTACTTGTGAAATGTGCATTTCCCGTTAATCTTTTACGTGCTTAAATGATACATTAGGTGCATATATACACTTGCTTTATGCTAGCATGATCATGCGCTTGTGCAAGACTAGCTTCAGAGGTAGTCTTAGTCGCTTTTTGGGTTTGCTTAACTACGAAGGTTGCTTAATGAGGAAGGTAATCTTTTCATCTCTGAAAAGTGAGGTCTAGACAAATAGCCCAATGATCTAGCATAAATAGATTCAACAGGGATACATGGCTCACTGATCTAGTATAAATGGATTCAGAAAAGCCACACTTAGACTTCACAGCGCATCACAATAGCTGCCAGCGCATCTCTTGTAGCTGTTAAAACTAGTATTTTGCAGGGCCATGTGTCCCTCAGTAAAGTGATTCTCAAAAAAGCGAGTGTGCATGTATCTGTTGTAAAGCTTCACATATTATAGCCGTTGAGAGCTAGTTGTTGCAAGATTTCAGCGATTTAATTTGATGGTGAAAATTTTACAGAGGATGCAAGCGCTCCACTATATAAACACGGGTATAGTTTCATTTTTAACCTTTACTGTGTTCATTACCTCCTTCCTCTCTGTGCTCATTATTATCACCACTCGCTATCTTTCTCTCACCCTCGCTACTACTCACTCTCACATTACAACCTTCTCAGAAATCCCCAACCTCATTAAACCCCAGAACACAAAGCTCTCAAGACTAAAATGGCTGACAAATCACCCTCACAAATCTCTCCAAGGAAGAGATTCTCGAAGAACTTTACCGTAACAGATCTATAGATCTTGAAGACTTCGTTCAGCAAGAGAGATTGGCTGGTGAATCTTCTACAACTCCGCCGACTACACTAAAAGCCCCGGTGTCTGGATCTCCGACTACTAAGACTCCACACACGATCTGACCACAAGTGAGTCTCTCCTGAGGTCGCTGCGGACACAACCACTGAACATGGCAAAGAGATTGTGCCGGTTGATGATCCGACAACCGCCTCCGTCGCCAACATTATATCCGATCTGGCGAACGTCGAGTCAGAGGTCTTTACTACTCCAGAAAAGACAGTTACATGTGAACCACTTTTTCTTACGTCTTCCTCCAATCCAAAATCTCTAACTGCATCATTCAGAGATGATGATGTTGAAGAGTTTGCTCCGGACCAAAATAAAATGTTGAAAGGCGCTAAAAGCGCGTCTAAGGTTGCCGATAAGTGAAAGCTTGAAGAGATTAAAGAAGAAGATTTGTTCTCTGAGGAATAAAGTGCTGAGTCCACGCCTCCTAAGCTAGTTAAGAAAGACACTAAGCCAAAAGTGAAGAAAGAAGCCACGACAGTTCACTCAGAGTTTCCTCCCATCCCTTGTGGAATCTCCAAGCGAGACATACTCGCTCCTCTAATTGTGCCACCAGAGATTCTGAAAGCCATCAAAGATGCATCCGGCTCAAACAAGTTCAGATATTTGTTGAAGATGCAGAATTGGGATAAGCTTGGGACAGAGGTAAGCAAAGCTGATCTTGACCTCGTTCGAAAATTTTATTCCCGCTTTTCAAACAATTCCTCTTCTTTTGGAAAATTGTCTTTGATTAACTTTATGTGGATGAACAACGCTGAGGAAAGGTTCAAGGTTAGAGACCTGGAAAAGGCCATTGGTCAAAAGAGCGGTCCAGACGACTCTTTGGTTGGTTTTGGTCTCTTACACAAGAAAAACTGGCCAACGGGCTCAACAATGATCAAAGAAGCTATATTTGGAAGGAATGTTCCTTCCACGTTGAAGACTGATCACCTCTCAGCGTCAAAGCGACTCCTCCATCATTTTATCGTGAAGAACATTACGCCGAGAAACACCAACCTTGATCACGTGACTATCAACGATTGTTGTATTATGGCAGTGTGCTTGAATGAGGAGCTGATCAACACCACGCCGCTAATGTTTTCTCATATGGTTGTCATCCGAGCACACCACGGTAGCCCCTCTTCCCTTTCCACACATAATCGCGCGCATGTTGAAGGTAGAAGGTTTGTACAAGCCTACTATCGAGACCAAATTCAACGATGTGCTTACTTTGGAAAAGGTTGTCGAGCTCGTTTCCAAGCCCCCCAAGCAACTCCCTCCTACCTCCAGCTCTTCACACACACAGTCCAGAGAACGCGTCACACTTGCTTCCAGCGAATCTCAGTCCTCCATTGTATCAGCTATTCAACACTTATGCTCAACAATTGACAAGCGACTCATAGAGATCACGACACAACTACAACTTATGATAGAGCGCCAAGAGGAACAAGCGAGTATTCTCCGGAGTTTTGTAGCTCTTGCACGTTAGTGTGATGCCTAGGCTGTCAAAAGCTTGTGTTTATTTTGTGCTTCTCTGTTTGTTTTTGCTTGCTATTAGTTTGACTAGTAATCCTAGGAACTCCCAACTCAAAAAGGTATAAGGACTTATTTTTCTAATATAGTATTCTTTATTGCTTCTATAATCTTGTGTTTTTTGCATGGTTGCACCTTACTTTTCTATGCTAAATGACTTGATTGGCTTGATTACTGAGTTAAGCTTGTTTTCCTTTCCATTTTAGTTCCCTTTGCATGAATTACACTTGCATTTTTCGATGATGTCAAAAGGGAAAAGTAAACAGGTACTTACCTTATTCAACTAAGGGGGAAGATTTTAGATCAGCTTGGTCTAAGGGGGAACAAAGGTAGACTTGCTAAGTGTTTTTAGCAAGACTTTAAACCAATTTGTTATATCTGAAAGTATTCAAATAAGATTCATTGAATATCTTAAGCTTAACTGCGTATGCTTTGAAATATAATGTGCTTTATTGTTTAAGTGTTTGTCATCATCAAACAGGAGGAAATTGTTGTATTGAGCTAGAGTATGTAACTATCTAGCTAATCATTCCGCTTGTTTTGATGATAATAAACATAAGTATTTAATGTTCATTGTGTGTGATAAGCTTTCCAGGAATAGCTCGAGGAGTTAGGAGAGTAGCTTTGACACAAGCGAACTAGCTTAGTCCATGAGGAGACTAGCTTGAGGCCTAACGCGGAAAGCGAGTCTCGCCAAGGCAGCGTTGAAGAAATAAAGAAGAAAATAAAAACCCAGGTGATGAGTTGTGAAGACGAAAGGACAATCTAAAACAAAGAGAGTCGTTGTGAGCTAGTGGATTGTGCTTCAAACTCAGAGAGAGTGTACAAGTGATCAAGTGCCAACAAGTGAAGTCCTACGGAGGAATCCTGCACCAGCGCGTACTGAATTCAGGCGCAGTGAAGGGAAGGTCGAGAAGCTACGGATAGGAGAATGTGTTTCTACCTTTGGATAGTGATGAAAGGGGATCGCCAAGTTGGATGAATGAAGTAAGTTCTAGTGGTGTGGAGAGGATTTCCAACGTGGACAAAAAAAGGTTACTCAAAAGAAGAAGCACAAAACACGTGGAATCGTGGATGCGCTGCAGGGAAGGATCGGTCACATGGATTGTCAACGTGGACTTCTTCATTTTCATAGATTATATATTTGCTTTACTTGGAGAATAAGTTTAGAAATGCTATAACTATGTGCAATAGGTGATGTTAGGAACATAAGATGAGAAGAGCAAAAGAGAGATAAAGGCTTTAGAGAGAAAGCTAGAGAGCTGAGTGCTTACGACAAACATCGCTTGCTGAGAGGAGAAAGCAAGAGCGAATTGGAAAGAGTGTTAGCTAGAGGAAAGCTACTCTTTGCCAAGGTCGCGTGAGGTTAGAGTGGGTTCTAAATCACCTTGAGAATAGAAAGGATTACTTGTACTGAGCTGAACGCAGATTGTGTTGAGAGAGTGGTTACGAAGTGTTGTAATTACTCTTGATTAATATAATCTATTAGTGGTGAGTTTTATCCCGGCCTTAGTAGAATCTTAGGGTTCTCACCTTGGTAAATCCTTGTATATGAGCCGAACTTATCATCTAACAATCTTAAGTTCAAAGTATTGTAGCTAATCTCCCCTTCCGCAACTCTAACACACTAGCTTACTAGCTTGTTGTGTTTAACTTGGAGATTAGACTAGCTTAAACGTGTTTTCAACTTTATTATCTTTAAAACACTTAATCGAGTTGATCAAGCTACTCTTTTATAAGTGTTATCCGATTAAAGCTACTTGATATCGATCCATATCAATGTGTGCAACTCTTGTAAAACCTACAATAGGTAGTTGGGCCAATGCCCTTGTATCCTTGAAGGGGGATTGTCCTCTTGCTTAGGGGTTCGATGTAGACATTTGTTGACAGTATTGTTTCACCCATTAAGATGAGCATTTTAGAACATCCACAATGGTAATTTCTATATTTAATTTCTTGTATTATTTTTTAGTTTCTCTCTCTTCCACCTAAGTTAAAGATCTTTTTCTTATTTTACCCTCAATCCAGATTCTAACTAAATTTTTTAATGTGGTCCCCAAATCATAAAAAACTAATTTATACTCTTAGAATAACTAATTAAAAGAAAACTTAAATTTTTAGAAGAGTTCTTGCAGAAGAACCCAACACAAGAATTGAGATAAAATTTCTCTGCCATTTTCTCACAAATTCTGACATATCTTTTTTATTTATTAGTTAAGAATTTTGAAAGATCAGTATTGTGGATGCTCTTGTAAGATCAGGATTTAATCATTGTTAGACACTAACCGTTGGGGGGGGGGGAGTCCGGCTCGTAGTACTCGCTTGGTCCCTTTTTATATTTTCAGTTTTTTTCATACTATTCACAAGTTTATACAATTTTCTCTATATTTCTTAATGGACGAGAAAAAACATATTGTGTGTAGTTTTGTTTGATTCGTCTCGATAACTACTTTCATAATATCAAAATTTTATTGTTTCTACTAACATACATTTGAAGATTCTATTCAAAATGTAACTTCGTGAATGTGCCCAGTCAAAACTAGGTACTCCCTCCTCCGCCCTATAATGTAACACCCATTTGTCATTTTAAGCATCCCAAAATTATTGTTCCATTTTTACCTATGTTTTACTTCCTATTTTAACCTCACAATATTTGACATTTTCCAAAATTACCCTTGTCAAAATCTCTCTTCATTTCCCTCAAACCCCTTATCAAATCTCGCCTTCTCTAGTCGAGCTTTCTGTTTTTGTTTCCCCTAATCTCAAATCTTGGGATTTTGGGATGATTTTGGGAGATTCTATCTTCGATCTAGATTTATTGAGGTCTATTGGGGTTATTCTTGAGTTCTTGTCCATATTTGGCTTAATCCCTTGCTCTCTACTCATTTAGGGGTTCAAATATGTTGAAACTAGCTTGCGATTGCTCTGTCCATGTCCCTCTTGATTTTCATGTCCCATGCACTTCCTCTTATTTGCTATGTTTTTCTTACTTTTGATATGTTAGTCCCCTATTATTCCTCCTAATTGCCGAGAGTGAGACAACAATTGATCGATTGTTCAAGAGTGAGTCCATTGTTGACTCTGTGTCGACTGACTCCTCCCTTGCCTTGCTCTCAATACACATTGTAGGATCAAAGGTAGCTTCTTCACAAACAAAGTCTCTTGGACTTATAGTTTGATCAAGACGTGCGGAAGAAAGAAGCTTAATAGTAGATCAAGAAATCACTCAAAACGATGAGAACCTTTAACTTCTATTAAGTCTAGGATAAAACTCATCACTAACTTTATTGTATAAAGGGTAGCTTACATGTGTTTTTACAAAGGCTCTTGCAATTTTCTCAAACTAGAACTTGCAACTCTTCCTCGAAGACCTTTCTCCTAAACACTCACTTTAAGCTTCCTTTTACAATTATCTCTCTTTCTATGAAAACTAGAAAATCAGCAACCCAACAATGGTTCTGAGTTCTGCTATTTATAGACAACTCTAAATGCTAGCTAACTATACAAAGCAATTTATAAACGTGAAAAATTCCTATTGGTCGCCAAGACTTCTAATCTTGAGTTTGTTGGTCCGACTGGACCAATGAATCAGCGCGCGCGTTTTTTTTGTCATTTTCAGTCTCTGGATAAATTCAAGCTCGATATCGCGCTTCTTCTCTCACTGTAATCTTAAGCGCGACTATCTCACTGATGAAGCATCCTTCAAAACTCTTAAACGAAACCTTAAAGCTTATTATTTGCTTCAATCGAGACTTGTACGATATAAGCTAGACTCTTATATAGTCAATTAAATCCTGTAATCACTGTACACTCATGAAACTCATTAGATACTAAGTTTGCAGTCATCAAAACTTAAGAAACTAAGTTAAGCTAGATGATAGGCGCAATCCCGATGGTGCCAAGAGTGGCTTTTAGGTGGCTTTAGAGACGTTTTGGAAGCACTTAGTTGTTAAATGAAGCATATGAGGCGTCAGGCAAAAGACAACGAAGTGAAGACGAAGACGCGCAAGAATGAAGTGATGAGGATTTAAGCTGAGTTAAAATGGATCTTTATCCCTACTCCGATGTCCGATTGAGTTGATTCAAATTCGAGGATTTAGATATTGAAGTCTACTACGTTCACTCCAAATCTGAGCGCAATCGGAGTTGTGAGTTAAAAGTTATTGTGATTTTACTAAGCTGTCGCAGGGGGCAACAGAGATCCAACCACGGCGCAGTTTGTAAACCGTGGTCGCGCCCTCCGAGTAACTCCCAAGGCCGGAAAGTCTTTGTAACCACTTGATCTTTATGGATTTCAAGGGGTTTTGATGTTATCATTTTGGGAGGGGAATTTATATAGATTTTCTTGGGTTTTGACCATACTTTTCTATATATTCTCTCATAATCCCATATCTCAATCTAGAAAACACTCTCTTGTATTTTTCTTTTCTCTCAATATTATGAAGAACTAAAGATCCTATTGAGTTCACCTTGAAGTTCTAGCTTTGGTTTTGGTCTTTGTGGTAAGATTCTTAATCCTTTTGTTCTAATTTGTTTGTGGAATTGTTTCTTGATCTCTTGTGCCTTTTGTTGCATTGATCTATGTTGATTGTTCTAGAGTAGCTAACTAGATCTATTGATATTTATCATATTGCTAGGTTTAGACAATTCTATTTGAAAAGTCTTTCCTTTCGGTAGCAAACTCTATTTGCATAAACTATTTGCTAGTGCTTATAGGGTAGAGATCTTGAACTTTATGCGATTGTATGAACCGATATATCTTTGAACTTTATGCAATTGTGTTATTAAATCTAGGGATTTCCTTGGCTGTAGCATGATTAGGGTTTCTAGGACTATTTGGATCAGTTACTATCTATGAACAAGGAGTAGGACAGTCCATTCAAACATTATTAGAACATTTGTTATTAAGAATCTATGATCCACCGATCATGCCAATTTCTTAGAATGGATAAGTGAACCGTTTTAATCTCTAGACTTACTTCATCGTTTGTGTGTTTGGATTGCGGTGAAGTGAATGATTAGTTTTTTGATGCATTGATTATCTCGGTTTTATTATTTTCTTATGTTATAAACACTATTTTAATTCTGATATTGTAAGTCTTAGGCTTTTTTAATGATTTTATCGCATTTTCCTACATGATTTGCTCAATAGATTAGGTTCTATACATACTCTTATTTGATTGTCTTGTCCTCATGATTTCTACATACTCTGTTTTAATTCTTAAATTATGTGTCTTAGAGTTCATTTATTATTTGATTTTTTTATTCTCATAGTGCGAGTCTTCGGCTTTTTATTTTATTTAATTGTGTTGTCATGCATGATTTTCTTAATAATTAAGTTCTATACATATTCTTATTTGATTATTGTGTTGTCCCCGTGATTGTACACATACAATGCATATTGGGAAGAGAGAGGTGATGTGTCCTCTCTCTTGTTTTTGCTTCAACTCAGAGTTGCGGGTGATTTTGATTCCTCTCCTCGGAGGGGTGTATATAGGGTGTAAATTTCTTTGTACATACTGGCCATGTACATGTAATTTCTACTCTTTCTTTCCAATTTGTTGGTTCGGTTCTGATGTCTCTTGTTTTTTCATCCACCAACTTGATTCCTATGGGAATCCTTCTCAACTCCGTTCTGGTTACTATTTCGGGTATGATCCCGTTATTCTGATTACTACTCCGATTAATACTGTTCATACTAACATCGATCTACTTAACCTGGGTTTTCAATTTGCTATATGTCTAACTATGATATTTGTGTGTTTCACTGTTCTAGATTCAAATTGCCTTAAGATTAACTTTCACTTCTATGTTCATTCTCCTTCTTGTCCAGAACTTCCTCAAAGTCAACTTAGAAATCATTTTTCACCATAACCGATATTGGAAGCAGAGGAGGAAGACGAACTCTAAACCGACTTCCAGGGGCGGCATAATTTTTACCAATAGGAGATCTGATATTTTAGTACAATCCTATATATTAATTCCTATTTTTTACGAGAGGGTGAACGAGATTGATAGGGTGAGTTACTGTGTTTTCTCTTCTTTTTAATTAATTGGTTTAATTTCATGTGTGATCTGCAAAATTGCTACCTAATTTGGACTCTCCGATATGGATTAACACCTGCTCTACCGGAATGGTGATTGGGAATGTTCTTGCCGGTTTCATATCCGGATTTCTCGCCGGCGGGCCGTGGTTTGGATGTTCGGACCGACATAACCTTGTTCATAGGTTTTTCTTTTCCTTCCATTGCATGTGCAGCGTCTTCTGTAATTTATGCTGCATCATCCACGTGGTAGTCTGTTCCCAATATACAACTCCTATGTATTTCCTGTGGTTTTCTAATTTGCTCTTTGTGTATTTACGCTTGTATGCATGTATTGGGCTTGGTGTTTGGGTGAGGCCCATATTTATGTGGCTTATAGTTGGGCCTTTCCAAGGCATTAGTTTCAAGTTATCTTCTACTTATGTATGTACTGGTTCGGTGATCCATGGTTGTATTCTTCCATCTTTTGGACGGGCTTGTTATTTTGCTAGGGGGTTGGCATGGTTAGGCCCATGTAACCTTCTTTTCTGGCCCATTTTGTGTTGTAACCGAACAATGTATAAGGTTGTAGTGTATATTGTCTTACGTTGGATTTGGACAGGCCTAATGTGTTGCTGGGCCTGTTTGAACGTTGTGTATCGTTTTTTATGGGCCCATATTTGTTGTTGTGTGGGCTTGAAGGTTTTCCCTTCCAAAATTTTGCGTGTAATTTACCGTGGTGTGGACTGGAGTACCCTCCGTTGGTGGGTCACGGTTCATGTTACTACAATTCTCATCCCGGGGGTTATCTTAACCTCATCTCAGTTATATTCTAATTGGTTTACCATTTACTCCATTTTAGTCATAGATTGTCTCTTGTATAGGGATTCTCTTACTCCACATAATTTGTGGATTTCATGTTCCATTGTCCGCATATCTTGTTCCATTGTCCACTATTGTTCGATAAAGGAAATTTTCGTTACGTATATGTTCGGGATCTGCCAATCTCGTAACCAGGGATCTGCCAATCTCTGGTTACGAACACAAAAATATTTCCATGAATATTGCATACTGGAATTGTCGTGGTACGAAAAGACCGGATTTCTGGACAGAAATTGCCTTCTTAAAAAGAGCAAATTCCCTTGATATGTTATATTTAGCGGAAACAAAGTCAAATAATATTCCTAATAATAATTTCTTACATAAATTAGGCTTTAAGCATATCTACATTAGCACTGCAGATCAGTCTAGAGGTGGCTTATGGATTTTACTTTCTAACTCACATTTTGTGAACTCGTTTATAATCCAATATCATAAAAACAACTTAATTATTCAAAAATTCCAAACTAATAATATTGAAATACTACTCTTCTTTATTTATGCCCCTGCAGATAATCTATATAAATCGGCATACTAGGATAAAATTTACAGAAAAATTACAAAAATGAATCTTCCATTTCTAATCATAGGCGACTTCAATGAAATTGCTAGCGCCTCGGATAAATGGGACGACAACGATCAAGATCCTCAAGGATTTCGTAGGAATACAAAACCTTTCTAATCAGTTCGGCCTTCTGACATTCCCCTCTAAAGGTTTTCCATTTACATGGAGAAAATCGAGCAATATCTCAAACACTATTCTGGAAATATTAGATAGGTGTATGGTTCAACAAAATTTTCACAATTGGTTTAAATCTATTGAGGTTACGCATCTCTCTTTTACTACATCGGATCACTGTTGTATTGTCCTTAGGTTGAAAAACAATCGGCAACGTAAAAATTACCCGTTCCATTTTGAAAATGTCTAGATAGCTCATCCATATTATACTACTTTGGTTCAAAAAGCTTGGTCTATGAATCAACAAGGGTCATTCATGTTCAATCTCTATATGAACAAAGCTACTTAAAGAATCTTTCAAAATCTTGGAGGAAACAATTCACTGATAATAATAACAAAAAACTTCTTCAAACCACTAAAAATTTAAATACGATTCAACACGACATTCTTAATGATCCTCAAAATATTTATTTCATTCATAAACTACAGAGTATTACGAGTCAATACCACGCTCTATTATCATCCCAGCATAAATACTAGATACAACGAGCTAAAATTAAAAACAGTTATCATATGGATAAGAATACTAAATATTTTCACAATATTGCCAAACAAAGAAGCTTTAAACAAAAAATTTCATCGTTCACCTCTTTAGATGGTATCCAATACTCGGAGCAACGACAAATTCAAGAAACAATCACTAAGGATCTCCAAACTCGGTTTAATCCGCATCATATCCAACCCTTGAACATACATAATTTTGAACTCATCCCTCAGCTTATCTCGGATACGGACAATTCCGTACTTCTTAAGAATCCAACTAACATTGAAGTTAAAAATATTGTTACGAATTTACCTAAGAATAAAACTTGTGGCCCTGATGGTTTTCCAGTAGAATTTTATCAAGCGTTTTGGCCCATTGTGGGAAACTCAATTACTAAATCGGTCCAAGCTTTCTTCCACAGTGAAACTCTTCTTACTGAGACTACTCCCTCCTTTATATCACTAATCCCTAAGATAAATAATCCACAAACCATTAATCATTTTAGACCTATCAGCCTGTGCAACACTGTGTATAAAATCATTACTAAATTACTAGCAAATAGATTACAACACTTATTGCCAAAGATAATTCACCTTCTCCAGGGTGCTTTTGTCCAAGACCGTTTGATTCAACATAATATTCTATTAGCACATGAAATTTTTGATTCGTTCCATAAGAAAAATAAAGGGGCCAGGGGATGGATGGCCATCAAAATAGATATGGAAAAAGCTTATGATAAAATTCAATGGCCGTTCATTCAACAAATGATGTTATCATTTGGTTTCTCTACTAAATGGACAAATCTAGTTATGACCTGCATGAAACTCTCCTCATTTTCTGTTCTGGTTAACAATGAACTAGGACCCATCTTTAAACCTACATGTGGAATTCGACAGGGTGATCCCATAGCTCCGTTTCTCTTTATTATAGCAATGAAATATTTAACCAGAACTTTAACTACAGAATCCCGTAAACATAGTCATAAGGTAGGGATAAGATATGCAATCAGGGGACCTGTATCCCTCTTCTTAACTTTGCAGATGATACTATTATCTTTGCCAATGAAAATGTACTAATGCTAAATATATCAAGACTACTCTAGACCTATTATCCAATATATCTGGCCTTAAAATTAATTACGAAAAAGCTCGATTCATTTCTCAAAAAACATCCAGCCTACTGTTAGGACCAATATCGCTTCTGAACTACAAATACATATTACAACAACTATGGAAAAATACTTGGGGATTCCTATCGTCGCAGGCAGGGTTAAAATGAATGTTTTGACTATGCTATGAATAAATTGAAAAATCAATTATCGAATTGGAAAGCCAATACACTTTCGCAAGCTGGTAGAACGACTCTTATACAATCTAACCTTATTTCTCAGACGAATTATCTTATGCAAAGCTTTTATTTGCCAACATGAGTTCATAATCAAATTGATGACATTAACAAGAAGTTTTTCTGGAATAAATTTACTCCTAATTCTAGGGCTCTGATATCTTGGAAAAAGATTTGTCAACCAAAAATGAATGGTGGAATGGGACTCCATAAAGCTGAAAATATAAACATTGCGTTACAAATGAAATTGTTGTGGGAAATCGTTAATGATGATGGCAGCAACATGTGTGTCAAAATCATTAAAGAAAAATATATAAAACATAAAGACATTCTGTCTTACAATAAGAAATCCAAGCATTCTTGGCAATTCGGCCGTTTACTACATTTGCGAGACAAATTTAAGAACGACCTTTTTATGGATTTTAGGAAATGGGAAGAATATAAACTTCTGGAATGATAGTTGGATTTAGGACGTTGATATTACATCGTATTTCAAGCCTCTCGTTCATAATAACAATAATAAAGTCTCCGAATTTATTACAAACAATAAAATGAGGGATCCCATTAAGCTAGCAACTATACTCCCAACGACTATTGTTAATCAAATCATTAGAATTTATATTCCTTCATCGGATTTTGATGACAGACTGATCTGGAAACTCTCAAGCTCATGAGATTTTAGTACTAAAAGTGCAGTTCAACTTACTAAAAATTGTAGCAATAATTCAAATTCCTCTATTTTTACTAAAACGTGGAATCTCAATATCCCACCAAAGATCAAAAATTTCCTTTGGAAAGTCCTGTCTGATTGTCTTCCTACAACTGAAAGACTGAACAGATATTTTAATCGAGTACCAAATATCTGTACACCCTATAATAGCTATTGCGAAACTACATCACATTTCTTCTTTCAATGCCCAGTAGCTACTGATATGTTTAATATCCTAGAACAAAGAACGGGGAAGAAAATTTATTATATCTGCACTAGTAATTTTGTGGACGAGTTCGAATATTTTCCCAATAACAATAAAAATATTGATTTAATATTTTTCTTATGGTTTGAATTATGGAAAAATCGGAATAGGTTGATCTTTGACAGAAACAATACTCCTAAATCTAAACCCATTGACACGGCCTTTATCTTATTTCATTCTTGGACCGCAACTAAAGACTTCAATTCGATAAAACAAGTTCATCGGATAAACATTACCAAAGTTGATAATAAAACTCCACATTCTCGCAAGAAGAGGAAAAATGGTAACATCTGACACAGACCGCCTGAAGACCGGTACAAAAATTTCGATGCTTCTTACTTTCCTAATGGAGAGTCCTACATCAGTAATGTCATTCGTAATTCTAAGGGTGAAGTCGTCAAAATTAATTGCAGTAGCATCAAAGTTTATTCTGCAATCCAAGCTGAGGCAAGAGCAGCACTTGAGGGCATCAAGCTGGCGCATCAATTGAGGCTACAAAACGTTATTTTAGAAGGCGATAATTTAACAGTTATCAATGCTATTCGTAAAATATGACAGGTTCCTTGGAGCATAAAGACCATCATTCAAGATGATGTCTAGGCCCTTCAACCTTTCAAGAGAGTAAATATTTTGCAGTGCTTCAGAGAAAACAACAGGACTGCTGACTTCATAGCTTCCAGGGCAGTGGACGACATTGACCTTGATTACCTAGTGGACGACATTGACCTTGATTACCTAGTGTACCTGATACCTATATAATACTTGTACTTTATGTAGTGTACCTGATACTTATATCAGGACTTTGAGAGAAAGGTTGCGAGTTTCGCAACCTTTGCTCCTTAATTTTCTTTTTGATTTTGTAAGCATTATCAAACATGATAATGCGAGATTGTCTCCTGATTAGGGAGGAATCCCTTTATTAACCTGCAATCAAACAAAAACATTGATTGTATATGCATTGCTTTGTCATTAATTGTTGTCTTATTGTGTTGTGCATTAATCATCTCATGTGTATTTTGTTTGGTTTGTGTCTTTTCACGTTGTCTTTGAGAATATAGCTTGTTATATCAATGATGAGGTATTGAGATCTTATTATCTAAGATGACATTTCCAAGTCTTGATCGCATTAATGTGCATTTAGGAAACCATTTCATGTTTACTCAAGTTACTTGTGGGTATGTTAGTGTTGTTTTTATGGTCTGTCAATGATGATTAGGGGACACTTAAGACTATAACGATGCAATCATTGATGAAAGCCTAAAAAGTTGAGATAAAATTATAGACTATACAAACAACTTTTTAACGTGCTATGAGATACCGGTAATAATGAAATGCCCATGCCTTTAGGTATATTAGTGGTGAATCAGTTTGTATTTTCATACGTGGTGTTTGGTGACATATGACTTTTTTCTAAATACCATAAGTTATATTCTTCTTCATATATGCATGCATTTGATACACAATATCATGTAAATTCCTAGGATTTGCATCAGTAATGTTTAAGATAAAATAAGATGCAATGAAGTTACAATTTTATTTAAAATTTCATTGTAGCTAGTTCTTTGCACAATCATTAGCATAATTTAAAAAAAACATGCAATGAAATTGTAAATGGAGTTGTAATTTCATTGCACATTTCCAAAAGATACTAGACATAATTATCTTATATTCATAAATATCAGGATTCTTTTCTGTTGCTTGAGTGTCTAGTCTCATATTAAATTCTTCATCATCTTCATTGTTTTCATTTGCATTTGATGCTCCTGCCATTTTTTATGCTTCAACTATGCTTTGTAGTGTCTGTCGAGCTTGTTTCCTTGCTTTGTTGACATATGATAAATGAGTCATTCCCCCTTTGCATTACAGTATTTCTATCATCACACAGCGTAAGATGTACCACACACTGAATATGGTTTTAGAGTCTAATTAATAGAAAGTCTCGTGAACCTGCATCTAGCATGTTATCAATATTCTTTGACATTTTCTTGTGTATAAGGAATTGAATACTCCTAAAAACTCTAATTAAATCTGGACTATTAGAAGATTGTTGGATAAGAATAAATGCAAAACCCTCTTTTTGATAAACTTGTTGCCAATGTGGATCACTAGTTGTAATATGTGCTTTGGCGTTATCTTGCTCAATAGAAATAATCTTGTGTCTTCCATCTCGATGCCATTTTTCTTTGATTGTTGGTAGATTTCAGTTGATTAGTGTATATGTTCTTTGAATTTCTCTTTGCTGACTCCTTGTATGTGAATCGGAAAATGCCTATTTTCCATAAAAAAAATTACACTACCTTTAGAATTAAATCTAGATCTTGACAGTTGTTGTGAACATCACCTTATAGGGAAAAATTTGCTTTAGCTAGCACTTTTGCATTTGTCCCTTTTCATTTCCTGCGAGATAAACTATGTATGATGTCAAATTACATGGGCCCTACGTCCAACACGGATAAGGGGGTCATGCACGTACTCGCGCATAAGCGCAGTCCGGCCCAACATACAAGTCCAATGGGGTTCCATCCTAAAACCAATTGGCAATAGGAGGAGTAATCCATGAGTTTATATAGTGAACACTTTATCTCCCAACTTCCGATGTGGGATACTATCTCAACACGCTCCTGCAAGTGCAACGGGCCTCAACTGGCTCAGTTAACATTTGAACAAACGAGTGTCGGTAGGCATGGTTCGACTCTAATACCATGTAAAATTACATGGACCCTACGTCCAACACGGACAAGGGGGTCGTGCACGTACACGCGCATAAGCGCAGTCCGTCCCAACATACAAGCTCAATGAGGTTCCATCCTAAAACCAATTGACGATAGGAGGAGTAATCCATGAATTTATATAGTGAATATTTTATCTCCTAACTTCCGATGTGTAATACTATCTTAATATAAGGCTTCTTGCTTAAGTAGAACCATTTTTGTTTCAAATGTAAGGAGTCATTAATTGGATAAAAAATCTCTCTTAGCTTTTGGTGTAGCCTCTTGAATTAAATCAAGTACTTCTTGCTTAAGTAGAACTTTTTATGTTTCAAATGTAAAGAGTCATTAATTGGATAAAAAATCTCTCTTAGCTTTTGGTGTAGCCTCTTGAATTAAATCAAGTATCCATTAATGTAACGGATTGGTGTGTGCCTGATTTCCCCTCTTCTAATAATTGCATGTGTAGTGTTTTTAGATATGTTTACCTTACTTGCTAAATCTCTAATCCAAGACTTGTCCCATATTAGATGTGATTACTTCTCTTAGCACTTGTATCCTCTTTTCCGTTCAGATGATGCAGTTCTATTGTGCTTATGTGGAAATTCGTGGTTGTAATCTCATTGGCTAATTTGTTTGTTTGCTTTTTAGTGAGCAAGTTGTCCCCTTTTGATAGTCAAATCAGACTGTAATTCATTGTTGTATTGTAGCTTGTTGCCTTAATTGTTCTACAGGGCTCCTTAATCGTGAAGATTTTTCAAATAGGCATTATATTTCAGGACATAGGAGTACATAATTTACATTTGACTCTTTTATTTTACTACTCCCTCTGTCCCCTTATAAAGATGCCATTTAAATCGTGAGATTATTCATAATTTATGTTTCTTATCTCGATTACTCTCAATATATAAGAAATAATATAGTCATGTGTGGTTTAGTTTTATTCGTCTCAATAAGTAATTTAACAATATTAGAATTTTATAATTAACGAAACAAAACACATCTCAATAAATGTACGAAACTAAAATGAAATCTTTATTTAGAGAAATAGGGAGCAGTATTTAACAAAAATGCTTTATACATCAAGCATTTGCTACGACATTACTTCCAAGTCTCCATGCAGTCTAGCTTTGATTAACTCAGCTCTGATAACATCATATTATGTTTAGGCATTTAATAATGTCATTGTCTTGAACTATCCTATATATAATAGGCAAGTATGTATCAGTATTTAAATGATGTCGATGATTATAGTAAATTTATAAAGTAATTATATAGTGGATTGAAGAGGGTTATAGAAATTCTCATTATGAGAAGGGGTTATTCGAGCCTATCTAATCATATTCCTATGCAACTTATATCTAGAATCTCAAATCGAGTATACTAAACTTATCCAAATCAGTTAACTATAACGAAAGTCGACAACTCAAACTTCAAACTAATGAAAGCATTAAAGTGAACAATACTAGGAAACGGAAATAGCAATTGACGTCTATTACTATAAAGTAATTCTCTAAAAAAAAATTAGTTCAAACTGAATCGAAAAAACAAGCTTTGAAAAAATAGATTAAGACGAATTAATTAATCTACCGTAGCTTATATGAAAGACTAATATAATCATATGTGATCAATATACAAATAAATTAACAATTCAATAGCAACAATTATTTAAGAGAAAAATAACCAATTCATGCTATAAAATAAGAGAACACATTCACACCAATCACCAAATAAAAATCTTAACTCCATCCTAAACATCTCCTCTCCAAACTCCATGCAATGACCTACTCACTAAATAATGTTCATCTCAACAAACGCAACTCAACCACCAATTCTTAAGGAAGAAATCTGCATAGCACAATCACAATAATATGCATCAAACATCAGAAAAGAAATCTAATCCTAGTATCTACTCCATACCATTACTAATAATGCTCCACAAATCTTCATGAGAAAAATAATGATCGAAAAATACCTCTAAGATATGACAATAAAGCTCAAGAAACTCCACTAAGAGATCTAATCATGAAAGCTCCAATGAAAGGTGGAAAATAAAATAAAAATTAATCTATACCTTATGCTAAAAATGCTAAAAATGTGTTATTAAATAATTATAAGAAAGGTTCTTAGCAAAGTACGTATCCGTATTTAAATGATGGTGATGATCATAGTTAGTTCATAAAATAACCAATATAGTGAACCGATCCTATTCCTATGCAACCAATATCTAGTACCTCAAACCGAGCATACTAAACCTATTCAAATCAGTTAACTATGACGAACACATGTAGTTCAAACTAATGGAAGCATTAAGTGATGAACACGAGGAAATAGAAATAGCAATTTGCGTCTATTCCTATAATGCAATTCTCTACACAATTTACTAGTTCAAACCGAATCTAGAAATTTATACTTGCTTCATAGTAATAGATTAAGACGAACGAATTAATCTAGCCTAACTTGTATAAAATTAAAGAGTAATTTAATTCTAGGTGATCAATCTAGGAATAAAATAGCAATAATCATTCAAGAGAAAAGCAATCAATTCATGCTATAAAATAAAAGAACAAACTCAGATAAATCACCAAATAAAAATATTTCTACTACTTTAGTAAGAAATTAGGAGATTAGCTCCTAATACTAAGAGTTACAACGGAATTCTGATTAAGAACGATCAAAGAATGCAAAAGCTGCCTCCAAATGACTTCTAAGAAAAACTACGTAAAACTGAATTGTGGATCCTCTTTAGGTTAGGAAAATAGGAGCTTTTTATAAGCTCCCAAATATTAACCTAGAAGATTACAATTTAATAACAAAACTAATAAAAACTGATACTAGAAATCCCGCAAAACTAAATAAAAACAGCAGAATCGCAACCAAATGAGAAGAAAGAGAAAAAAACTCAATGTTGTTCCGCTGAAATCGGCGATCGCCCAAATGTTTTCGGCGACCACTAATCTTCATCTTCTCTTCACTCCGTTTTCACTTCGTCTTCTTTGTCTTCACTTCATCTCTAACATCCTCGTAAAATGCCGAAATAAGATATTATGGTTGTACAGTGATACGGACCAAATACACTGTAATAATGCTCATAATCACACTAAAAGTATGTTAAATCTATTGTATTATACCCGTTATTGATGTGTACATCAAATATTCCCACACTTTAACTTTCACTCGTCCCGGGTGAATAAGAATACCACTTATATCTCAATACTAACCATGTAGAAACCTCAAGTGCAAAAACACTCACATAGTAATAACATTTGTTAAGCTCACTCTCCCAACCAACCCATCCTTTACAAAATTATCTATCTCTCAACATAAATGCTCTCAACCTCAAAAATATAGTCACTTATAAAATGTGATCGTGTGGCTCAAGTAATCATAACCAATATATTCAAGAACATTCTAAATCTCCTTTAAAAACAAAGGTCAAAATAAAAATAAAAATCCTAACTCCAACCTAAACATCTCCTCTCACCAAACTCCATGTAATGACCTTCTCCACTAAATAATGTCCATCTCAACAAACGCAACTCAACCGCCTATTTCTAAAGAAGAAATCCGCATAACACAACCGCAAGAATATGCATCAAAGACTGGAAAAGAAATCTAGTCTAACTACTCCATATCATTGCCAATAATGCTCCACAAATCTCCATAAGAAAAGTAATGATCGATAAATACCTCTAAGATATGACAATAAAGCTCAAGAAACTCCACTAAGAGATCTAATCATGTAAGCTCAAATGAGAGATGAAAATATTAAAAAAATAATCTACACATTATCAAACCTTTTGAAACATACCCAAAACACTCCTATACTCCAACGCTTATGTCTCCGACGCCACAAATATGGAAAAGAAACATCCTAAACACTCAAATTCTTTTCACTTCAATTCTTATATAAGCTCTCTTTTGGGTTTTCACTTAACACTCTCATAAAATGTCTCACCCACCTCAATTAAACTTCAATTCTTGCCAGGCCCTAATGTTAGCTTAAGCTTGAGTAGCTTAAACATTCCGCTTGTTTTGATGATGATAAACATAGCATTTGATGTCTTTTTTGTGTGACAAGCTTTCCAGGACTAGCTCGAGGAGTTAGGAGAATAGCTTTGATGCAAGAGGACTAGCTCGAGGAGTTAGGAGAATAGCTTTGATGCAAGAGGACAAGCTCGAGACTAGCTTTGTGTCTAGCGGGGGAAAGCGAGTCTCACAAAGGCATTGTTGAAATAAAAGTGAAGAAAAGAAAAACCCAGGTGATGAGTTGTGAAGTACGAAGGACTAGAAAGAGCGAAGAGAGTCGCTGGGAGCTAGTGGATCAAGCTTCAAACTCATAGAGAAGTATACAAGTGGATCCAGTGTAGAAGAGTGTCCTATTGTGGAATCCTACACCAACAACGTAGAGGATTCGGGTGCAGTGAAGGGAAGGCCAAGAAGCTAAGGATAGGGGGATGTGCAATTCCTACCTATGGATAGTGAAGAACGTGGATCGCCAAGCTGGACGAATCAGAGACGCGCGGAGTGGTGTGGAGAGGATTGCTAACATGGACAAAGTTTGTTGCTCAAGGATAAGGAAGAAGCGTGTGGGATCAAGTGGTGTTCCAAGAGTAGATCGATCACGTGGATTGCCACCGTGGATTCTCATTGCAATTCTGTTATAGTTTGTTTCTTTACTTGGAGGATAAGTTTAGGAAATTCTATAAATAGGTGCAATAGTATTGTTAGTTCATACAAGAGAGAGAGAGAGTGAGCATAGAGACAAACTTGAGAGAGAATCGTGCTGAGGAGAGCAAACCCAGAGAGAAAACACAAGAGGTCTAGGAAAACTTAGAGAGAAGTGAGTACCATGAGTGTTTAGGGTTAAGAGCGAATTGGTAAGAGTTGGAGCTACAGGAAAGCTACTCTTAGACAAGGTCGCTTAGGTTCAGACTATTCGTCTACATACCTATTGATCAGAGAGGATCACTTGTATCAAGCTTAACGTAGATTGTATTGAGTGGGAGAGTTACGAGTGTTGTAATTCTCTTAATTTAATATAATCTAATTAGTGATGAGTTTTCTCCCGGCTAAGTAGAAGTCTAGGATTCTCAACTTGGGAAAAATCTTAGCATTTGAGCTGAACTTACTATCTAACAAGTCTAAGTTCAAAATGTGGCTAAGCTCCCTTTCCGCATTTCTAACACACTCACTCTATAGCTTGTTGTGTTTACTTTGGAGATTAGACTAGCTTAAAAGTGTTTTCAACTTCCGCAATATTTAAACACTTTAGCTAGTTGGTTAAGCTACTCTTTTATAAGTGTTAGCTGACCCAAGCCACTCTATCTAATCGGCAACGAGTCTTTCCTATACTTATCTCGCTGAATTCAATCCTTATACACTGGTTTATGTATTGTTTTGACCCCTCAAAACCCACAATTGGTATCAGAGCTCAAGTCGCTCATATGCATTGATTGTTGTATCTGTTATATCTCTCTCTTGTGTCGAATCATGGAGAACATGAAAATTTCCCTTGTTATAAGACTGCTCAGAAAAATATTCAAGGAATAAGGCGATTTCAAAACCAAAGAACAACCGGCAACACTTTGCAACTCAGCCAATGGTGTCCTACCTCCAGATTCAAGTTCAAGCTCAAGCTCTGACTCGGCGTGCTTCAATTGCTTGTGTCATGGACATACGTCCAAGGAATGTATGAAGGCAAAGCCTATATCCAAGAAGATCTTGTGGGGAGAATTGGACGATGAGGCAAATTATCAAGTAACCAAAGGTACTTGTCTAATTGCCAACGAAGACTCCGAAGTAGAGGAAGACATTAAGTTAGACTCTTTAGACTTTGAGATAAATCCTAAGAAAATCCTTGTTGA
This sequence comes from Phyllobates terribilis, assembly GCF_046119375.1. Lineage (NCBI taxonomy): Eukaryota > Metazoa > Chordata > Amphibia > Anura > Dendrobatidae > Phyllobates > Phyllobates terribilis. The sequence continues at coordinate 4,589 of NW_027365801.1, read as the reverse complement.
GATCTTAAATTAGTTGGTCATACATCATGAAGTTGTTTGCGTTCGAGAGGAATCTCAACAAAAATAAGTTTGTTATCTAAGTGAACAAATAGATGAGTTAAATAACCAATTGTCTACAAAGCCAACCCTTCTTATCAAATTCTGTGAGCTTTGTAATGGCAATGGGTTAGCTTTTTCCCAAAGCACTAACTAAACTATTGTGAGCATGACTAATGAAGCTCTAACCAAGCTAGATGATCTAGCTGCGACTGTGGAAGCCAAACTATCAATCAAACAGTTTTCGTGAAAGCTAGACCAGGGTTAGGTTTCATAATCAAAGATTGGATTTTGACGAGTGAGGATCGAGTAAGATAAAGCGAGTGTAACTAGATATGATCAATAATGTTACACTTACTCTAAATCCAATTTACAAAAGCTAGTAAGCTAGTGGTACAAGGATCGTATTCAACAAAGCGAGTATATATGAAAAGAATCGTTGTTGAACAATTAATAGAGTAGCTTAGATCGACTAGCTCTTTATAGAAGAGTAGATCGATAGACCAACTCAAGTGTTTTTAAGATGCGAAAATGGAAAAATAAACAAAGCGGGTATTAATCTCTTTGTAAACACAACAAGCGAGTAGCAAGTGTGTTTTTATGTAAGTTTATAGACTTTGCCACAATAAGAACTTTAGATTGTTATATTCAAAGTTCGGCTCAATATGCACATAGATTTGGTAAGGTGAGAACCCTTGGCTTAACTCAAACCCGGGATGAAACTCACCACTATATTGGTTATATCAAATGAAGATTACAAACACTCGCTCTCTTCACTCAATATAATCGCTGTTCAGCCCAACTACAAGCTTGCTACTCTCAAGATATTGTTGAATCACTTGCTCCGTTGAGATCACTAGCTTTTCACCCTAAACACTCAACCGTACTCACCTCCAACTTTCTAGTCATGTTGTGATCTTCCCTAACCACTCAACTATACAAACTCCCAGGGTTTCAGATCATGTTGTGTTTCTCTCTTGGGCTAGCTTTCTCCTAAGATCACTAGACTGTTTCTCACTCAATGAGGTTCTCAAGCTTGTGCGTTAACAAATACCTATCACACCTATATATAGAACTTCCTAAACTTATGCAATTCCTACCTATAGATAGTGAAGAACGTGGATCGCCAAGATGGACGAATCAGAGATGCGCGTAGTGGTGTGGAGAGGATTTCCAGCGTGAACTAAGTTTGATGCTCAAGGAGAGGGAAGAAGCGCGTGGGATCAAGTGGTGTTCCAAGAGTAGATCGATCACGCGGATTGCCACCATGGATTCTCATTTCAATTCTCTTATAGTTTGTTTCTTTACTTGGAGGATAAGTTTAGCAAATTCTATAAATAGGTGCAATAGGTATTGTTAATGCACACAAGAGAGAGAGAGAGAGTGAGCATAGAGACGAACTTGAGAGAGAACCGTGATGAGGAGAGCAAACCCAGAGAGAAACACAAGAGGTCCAAGGAAACTTAGAGAGAAGTGAGTACCAACTGAGTGTTTAGGGTTAAGAGCGAATTGATAAGAGTTGGAACTAGAGGAAAGCTACTCTTAGTCAAGGTCCCTTAGGTTCAGATAGTTCGTCTACATACCAATTGAGCAAAGAGGATCATTTGTATCGAGCTGAACGTAGATTGTACTGAGTGGGAGAGTTACAAGTATTGTAATTCTCTGATTTAATATAATCTAATTAGTGGTGAGTTTTATCCCGGGCTTAGTAGAAGTCTAGGGTTCTCATCTTGGAAAAAATCTTTGCATTTGAGCTGAACTTACTATCTAACAATTCTAAGTTCAATATTGTGGATAATCTCCCTTTTCGCATTTCTAACACACTCGCTCTATAGCTTGTTGTGTTACTTTGGAGATTAGACTAGCTTAAAAGTGTTTTCAACTTCCGCATTATTAAATACTTTAGCTAGTTGGTTAAGCTACTATTTTATAACTGATATCTGACCCAAGCCACTCTATCTAATCCGGCAACGAGTCTTTCCTATACTTATCTCGCTGGATTCGATTCTTATACACTAGCTTGTGTATTGTTTTGACCCCTCAAAACCCACACCTAATGCCAACCAGATTACCTACTTATTACCTAAGTGTCCTGAAAGTTTCCATTCATCCAAAGAATCAATTTTGGCTCTTTTAACATTTAAGCATTTTTTGTGTTTTTCATATTTATAGAGAATATACATGTAACAAATACAAATCTACCTCCCACACTTAAACTAAGCGTTGTCCTCAATGCAAATATAGGACAAAAATGAAGAGCAATGGGAGAATAGAAGAATACCGCTATTGCTGTGTTGGTGATGGTGGATAATCCGAGTAGTGGGACCTAGCAAAAGCGTCCCACTGCTGCATCGGCAAAGTTATTTTCTCCTCTTGGTGAACTCAACAAGCGTCTTGCCCATCCCAGCAAGTGTCATGGATCCAGTGTAGACGGTGAAAGGCTGGTCAAGACCTTGCATACCCTCATAGGCCATGTCGTCGTAGTTAGATTCCATCGGTGCATGTGCAGGCTCGGGTGTCGGTGGAGGAGGTGGTGGGAACATAAATTCTACAAATCGTGCGGAGGTCCCACTTGTTGTAATCCTCACCCGGAATCGTCAAAGGCTCGGGCCTACGGAGCACAAACGAGTGAACATTCCGAGGCGCAAATAAGTAAATGTGCACCTCCAGCGTGACTCTAATCCCGTACTGAGGTCTCTGAACGTAAGTAGTTGGACCTCATCAAATGAAAATGACGCATGCGGCCAGAGTTAAACCGATATGAGCGGGAAACGGGTTCCTCGTCCTCCAGACCCTCTATGCTGAAAGCATCACCAATTCAAAGTAATCCTGCCACAATTGCAAATCTTTCTCCCGATGTCTCCTTTAAACTTCTCGCATGCCTTCAAGAAAAGTGCAAGCCGATCTATAATCGCATTTCCATTAGGAGTGAATGTCCACATCTTCTCCAAATCCTTGATCAAAATCTTGTTCACATGTGCATGCCCAAAGAATGCCAAACAAATCAGCTTGTGGGTGAGGCGAAGGGTGTGACCATTGATACTTGTAGTTTGTGATCACGGTGTCATAGTTTGTACCCGTGCACCAGAGCCAAAATTCATACTAACTGTGCTCCTCTTCTGATATTGCCAACGTTGTGGAGGTGATTCCAAAAATGCTCCTAAGCTTGGTTATCATCAACGAAAAAGAATTCCCACCCAAGTCGAACTTGATTCTCTTTTGAGTGCTCGTCAATGTAGAGAGTTGAAAGAAACTCCCGCGTCAACTAACGAAGGTGGGTGCAGACTCATCCATAAATTCGCCAAGGCGGCATGCGCAAACATCTCTCGTATGCTATCGTCAATACCCAACTCTTGGTTGAAGTTGTTATCAGAGAAAATTTTGCTCATGATCTTGTGGTTCCACACGTTGAAATGAATCATTTCCAGATCGACAGCTTTCTTTTTATTTTCTTTGTGGGAGGACCACGACTCGGGCCGACCCTCGAAGATGAAGCTCGGTTGTTCATATTTGAAAAAGGAATTGAAAGTAGAGTGTATAAAATTACCAAAAACGAAGACCAACTGGCGGAGGCCGGCACAGAAAGCAATATGAGGTCACTAAAATTGGACTGTGTTTCTGGGTTGTGTGCTCAACGGCGAGCGCGAAACCTCTTCGGTGGTCGCCGAAATCTATACCTTCGAGGGGTGGAAATTAACAGTCGCGCTTGCCGAAACTCAAATGGGCTATTCTTGAACGGAGGGGTGAGCTCTGGAGGGTTAGGTGGCCGCCGGAACTGTGTTTCAACAGAAATCTGGAAAGGGGGTTTAGGCGAGAAAAGATTCACCCACTACCCCTCAATCCTTGTCCAATTCAAGCAAATAAACTATCTAAATCCAGATCAAGGAAGTACAAACCTAATGATACTTATGGTACAGGCTGGTTTTGGTTGAAACCCCCGGAAATTGCAAAAAGAGTGCACGAGCGACGGTTGCCGATATGGATCCGTGATCGTCGAAATTGATCAGGGGGAGAGAACAACGTTTTTGATTGAAAATAAGGGGAAATAGGCTTTTGTGGTTTTGGGGCCGAAATTCGGTGGTTATAGGGGAATATGAGGGATTGCGTATGCGAATTAGAGGAGAGGGAAATGGATTGTATTATGTGTTTAGGGTTTATGGAGTGTTTGTGGGGGAGGAAGAGAAGAATATGGAATGACATTTTGTAAATTTTAGGTCTAGCATTTTAAATACAAGAATCCTCACAAAAACACACTATACTCTCATTCAACTCATTCTTTTCACATTACTCTCTTCTTTTTCTATTTGATCTCATCAAACATCTCACACCTAAAACATTCCCTCACTCAACTTTTTTTTCACATTCTTAGACTTTTGCCCCGTTTCTTATCTCTTTGCCTCATATAGAATATTTCTTTTTGCTCTATTCTTTTACGCTCTATTTTTTTGTTCGCTATGTCTTTTCGCATTCAGAATGTTTTCTGACAAAACCTCGGTTTCACTCGATTTTGAAAAATTTAGTTCAAAAGACAATTTTTTTTTCAATATTAGCTC